>NW_022639477.1:491351-493877 GCF_010583005.1 Odontomachus brunneus
TCTCTCTCTCTCTCTCTCTCTCTCTCTCTCTCTCTCTCTCTCTCTCTCTCTCTCTGCCTCTCTCCCTCAGGTCATGCACACACACTCTGTTATGTACATACGCGTATACATAAGCGCACACCGTGGCGCGCTTTTCATGTCCACGTTCACGTACTCCTCGTACGTACACACGCGCGTACACGCGAGCTGGATGTTCTCCGAATTGCGGCCACTCGAAGTCACCCCTCACCGCCCGTTGCGCGACCACGACGAACCCCGAATTGATTGTAGCCTGTTTACCCTCGAAGGTTCGCGCACAATGCGCTCTCTCTCTCTCACGAACTTCCTACGCGTCTAGTCGATTGCCCTCTGTCTTCGGAGATTGGCCTTAGCTGTACACTCACCATCGCCATCACCATCGTCGTGGTCGTCTTTCTCCTCGAATTTCGCGCACGGCGATCCACGGTCGTGACGCGAAATCTCATTTCGCCATTTTACGATCGGGCCGAACGGAGCGTTAATAACAAATTCGACGTCGATAAACTGAAGCTTAAACGCTGAAAAGCGTTGGATATTAATTGCCGTGAGGAAAATTAAATTGTATCGAATTTATCGCGCTACATTCACGCTCTCGCGCGCGCGCCGCATTCTTATTCCCGTATTTTAGCGCTGAGCGACGCCGAAGCGTTATAAAATCCAGCGGCCATTAAATTAAACGTAGCTATGAGAAAAATTAAATTCTATTGATTTCATCGCGTTTTATATTTAGCATAGCGCGAACGACCATTAAACCGGGTTAGAGTACGATCGAGCGTGAGGTCGCGTCATCGCGACAGGCAATTATATCTTCCATCACGCGGTGCAACAACCGCCGACACGATGCAGCCAGCGTGCATCATCGTCATTCGTAACCCGTTCGTCCCGATAACCCGTTTAACGGCGATTCGAGATATATTCGAGTTGGCGAGTCGGTATTTTGCCCCCGACGCCGGGATTTTTTTTCTCTCCCCCAACGAGATCACGAACGCGGCCGGCCGTGCGCGTGCATACATACATACATACACGCTTGTGCCGGGGGATGAAACACCCATTGCATCGCGTTTGCGGAGAGAGTGGTGTGCGTGTGTGTGTGTGTGCAGTGGCGTCGGGGTGGGCGGGCGAGCGCGCGAGACGCATAAAATTCCATCGTGGTCTCTCTCTCTCTCTCGCTCTCGCTCTCTCCCTCGCGCGCGCGCGCCGTGTCCGGTACACCATGGAAAATTAACCGAATGAAAATGACGAGCTCCAATATTTATACGAGCAATTTCCGGCGCTGCTGGACCGCCGGTCGACGCGCCGGCGATCGCGCGTAACTCGCGAGCGTATTCGTCACACGTGCAAAACGGGTGTGACGCTGAATTGAGCGAGACAGAATGAGAGAGAGAGAGAGAGAGAGACAGAGAGAAAGAGAGCGCGCGGGGGAAGGAAGAGCGGTTTTTCTCCGCTTTTACGCGCGATTCCATCCGGACGCGGGATCCAATCGATTTCCCGATTTGGAGCGGCGATATTTTCGAAGAGCGTGAACGCTCGCGTATATGCACACACCGGTGATATTACGGCGGATCAACTGTGAGGCACGCTCTCTCTCTCTCTCTCTATCCCTCCCTCCCTCCCCTACCCTCTCTCTCCCGTTCCCCGTATCGAATTTCTGCTGTTACAGCGTTTGACCTATTTGTCAGCAGCGTCGCGTCGCACCGAGCCTCGCCAATCGACAATACCGACGCGCGCGCGACGGATGGAACAAAAGACACGGCGCATTATCGATTCTTTTCACGTCGTCGCGCGACAAACGGGGCGGGCAGAGACGACGGCGGGATGCGCTTCGACTGGTTTCGCGACCGCGATGAAAACTAGCTGACGCGACACGGCGGTACCGTAAGCTGCGCGACGCTACGCGAAGCGGGATGGAAAATTGATTTAATCTAACTTTCGGTGTAATACGTCGCAGCGGACGTAACAGCAGTGGACAATGAGTTTTCGGCCTGTCGTGCACCTTAACGGGCGGGCTCGATCTCGCTCTTCTAATCCATCCACCTCTCGCGCACGTATACACACACGTATACACACACGTATACACACACGTATACACACACACACACGCGCGGTGGTCCAGCAGTGGTTCAGCGTGTGTACACAGATGCGCGCGCGTACACATCGCTACATCCGGTATTCTCCGCAAGCCGCGGGATATTGCAATCACGCGGACGTTAGCCGGGGTTTACAGCGAGAGAGCGAACGGGCGAGCGAGCGAGCGAGCGAGAGCCGTCGCGCCGGTGTGCAGGGGCTTACCAGAAACCAGGGAGTTAGCCGAACACGCCAGTTTATTTGCTCGCGCAGCATAATACCACCAAAGTCCGACGAGCAGCCGTTGGTTTACTCGTTAGCGCAAGTAACGGCTTCCGGTTGGTCGGCGGAGGTTGGCGGCGAGCGTGGCTTTGTTGCCATGAACTCTCGGCTCTTCTCTCTCTCTCTCTCTCTCTCTCTCTCTCTCTCTCTCTCTCCTCCCCC
>NW_022639477.1:493887-504950 GCF_010583005.1 Odontomachus brunneus
AAGCCGCGGGATATTGCAATCACGCGGACGTTAGCCGGGGTTTACAGCGAGAGAGCGAACGGGCGAGCGAGCGAGCGAGCGAGAGCCGTCGCGCCGGTGTGCAGGGGCTTACCAGAAACCAGGGAGTTAGCCGAACACGCCAGTTTATTTGCTCGCGCAGCATAATACCACCAAAGTCCGACGAGCAGCCGTTGGTTTACTCGTTAGCGCAAGTAACGGCTTCCGGTTGGTCGGCGGAGGTTGGCGGCGAGCGTGGCTTTGTTGCCATGAACTCTCGGCTCTTCTCTCTCTCTCTCTCTCTCTCTCTCTCTCTCTCTCCATCTTCCCCCTTCCCCTCCTTCCATCGTCATATCGGATGCTGACTCCTCGATTAAACACTTTTGTGCTCGGCGCGAACAATAAGGCATAGCAGGATAAAAAGGCGAGTTCACGCGCGCGCGCTCCACGGGAGATAGATAAGAGGTCGGATTCGCAAAGCGTGTCTTTCTCTCAGGGTGGTCTCGAGTATCGGATTATATCGGCGGTATCGAGGGCCTTGAGGGTTGGTGGTAGTAGCGGTGGTAGTGGTGGTGGTGGTGGCGGCGGCGGCGGTGGCGGTGGAGAATTCGGTGCACGTCACCGTTTTACAGGCGAGGAATTTTATCGGCGGCGCTCGGTCGCTTTGCATTTTCATGCGGCGAATGTGTTGCCGCCTGCTTTTAGACGTACGGTATAGTGTTTATTTATATGTATGGGAGAGAGCGTCCCCCGAGCAGCGCCTGATTCCTGCGAGATGCGCGCGGTACGTAGTCGCGGCTCGTATGCATGCACGTTGCACGCGTGTGTGTAGGCGAACAACGATGTGGTGTACGTGTACATAAGCAAAAGAGAAGGCGGGCGGGGTATGGCACTTTGCGAGAGCTTCTTGCGGTTCTCGCGATATTACGAACCGGGGCATCTGCGTCTTCCGTTTCGCCACGTCACGACTCCTCCTCTCGCCGCAGTGCCGCGCGGAGAACGTAAATGCGAAAAGAAGCGCGGGCGGAAGGAGAGAAGGTATCAGAAGGCGCCCACGGCTTCCTGTGACGTCTGTGTCACGGTCGAGTCTGGAGTCTCGCCGCTGAAATCTCGCGCTTCCTTTCCTACCCTCGACGGAGGTACAATCGCGAAGAGCGCGACGCGGTTGGCAGCGAGGCGCAACAGCACCTTAGGACTTTAAAAAGAAAGTCATTCGCGCGAGAAGAGACTCCGTTCTCGCGCGACGGCAATCTCCGTCGGTCCAATTTGGCACGGACTGAGAAAAATTCATTCCAAGGCGAGGTTTTCATCTCTCCCCCGTGTGAAATCCGGGACAGCAGGGAGAGAACCGCCGCGGCCGAAACTCGGTTTCTCGTTTCGTCCTCCGCTTCTACCGCCACCGCCGCTCTCTCTTCTTCCCTACTGCTCCCCCACTTATCCCTCCTCTCCCCCGCGTTTCACGAGAGAATGGAGGAGCGGAGCATCCGAGCCATTCATTATTTTCTTGGTTACCTCTCACCCGGGGAAAACTTCTTGGCAACGCAATTACGTTTGCTCCAGCCCCGTCGTCCTCCCCCCTTCGCCCTCCTTCCTCTCTAGAACCAGCATTTCGCCCACAATGTCCCCGTCGTACCGCTCGTTCGCTTGGGATCTTCTGGCTCGTCGCAAGCTGCCGTACAGTACGTCAAGTAGATGGAACTTTATCCGCGCGCGCGTGTTACATCGTCACATTCTCGCAAGTTGTACGCGAAGTCGTCTCCGTGAGCGACGGTGACAACAGGGCGCCGCGACGACGACGAAGCCCCCCGTCCGCGATAATCGTCCGCTATCACCGTATCGTCCGATCATTAAACGCGCGTTGAGCGGTGCACGTGTGTACGCGGATACGTTCGAAATCAGAGCGGGCTCGTTAAACTCTATCCTACTAGATATTCGCACCCGCACGTTGTGAATCCGCTCTACACGAGCTACGCGTGCGTGCAAGAACGAGGACCAATCTCTTTTTCGCGCGCGCGATTCGAGCCGCGAGATTAAACTTGCCGCGGAATCTCCTGATTCGTTCTTATATTTGCATTTTCAGACACCACGGGATACACGCTGTTGAAGATTCCGATGCTCCGCAAGGAGTTATAACCCGCCGCCGTTGCGGTGTGTCCGCGTAAGCCTTCTCGCTGTTATACACGATGTTCGCTCGACTCATTTTCGCGTACGTTATAATTAGCGGCTTAATAACAAGCACTCGGAGGGCGACGAGTAATTAAAACAGGTCCTCCTCGCGCGCGTTTTCCTTCTCTCTCTTTCTCTCCCTTTCTCACTCTTTCTATCTCTGTTTTTCTCCCTCTCGCTGCTCGCTCGCTTGCGAGAGAGGGAAACTTGCCAAGAATTTCAGTGGCCTGGCGATATTTCAATTAGCATCTCGAGGCTCGTTTAAGCGGCGGCGAGAAAACGGGCGGCGCCGTTGACGGAAGCTCGCCGTTTATATCAGCCGCGGCGAGCTGGCTGCTCGCCTCGCTTTTATACTTTCGGGGCGTTTACGAGTCGTAAGGAGGAAGGAGAAGTATAAGAGCAAGGCAGGGAGGGAGGGAGGAAAGGGAGGGAACAGGGTACACGTAAACCGGCGGTTTGCTTCCTGTTCCACGACGAAATCGGTGGCTTCCGCTTCCGCGTCTCTGGAGCGTGCGAATTGTACTACCGGCGGGCAAACGAGCAACAGCAACAGCAGCTCGACGGCGGCGGCGCGGGGGGAGGGGTGGGGTGGAAGAAGAGGAGGAGGAAACCTCTCGACCGCTTTGTCGAGGTAATTAAGTGATTTCATTTTCTCGACGAAAGCGTCGAAAATGTTCCGCGCGCGCACTCTGTGCGCCGCCTGTTGATTCCGCGATAATTAAATGGAGTTCCGCCGTGTGATGTTGCGCCGTGTGAATTATTATTATGTCGGGTGTTACCTGTGGCCGCGCACGTCTGAGCGCCGCGTAGATCCGTGCGTGCGCGCGCGCCCGGTTATTTCGAGCGCTTCCCCACCTCCTGTTTTCGATGTGTATTCTCGGAGGAGGAAGAAGAGAAGAGTCCGCAGATCGGAGAAATATCGGGGATACGTGCCAGCGTGAAAGAGAAAGAGGGAGAGAGAGAGAGCAACGCGGTACAGTATACATATACCGTGCACAGACTCTCGTCTGTCGAAATGAATTGTGCGCCCGATAGCGGAATTACGAGGAGTAACGCGCGTTCGAGAAAAATCCGCCCTGTTAAATTCCCGCAGAAAAAGGGTGGAAAGAAGGAAGGGAGAAAAAGGAGGAAAAAAAGCCCCAGCGTAGAACCCTCCCGCCCAAAGTATCGGCGAATGTGTCGGAATGAATCGTCTCGCCGAAGCGAGATTGCACGAGCGTCGAGAGCAATACCTACGCCACTGTGGCAATCTTGCTTGGATTTAATTTAATTCCCTGGCAGTCTCTTCCAGCCGGAGGGCGTCGTAAACACCCTCGGTCGGTTATGCCGCACCTGCATCTTCACTCGTTTCCTTCGCGAGGGCGCGTTAAGCTAGCCCTTACCTTTCTTAACGATCCGGAACAAGCCGCCCGAGGGTCCGGACGCGCGCGGACCGTGTATGCCGGCGCGCAGTGTCGAGATCGAACAACCCTCCTCTCTGTCTTCCCCCCTTCCCTTCCCCTAACCCATTGTACCGTCGTCGAGGGGCGGAAAGAATTCGCGCTGAGAACCTAATAAAATCTTTCATTCCTCGCATCTTTCCCGCATCGTCTTTCTGCGAATTATCTTCACAATAATCTCGCGCTCGAGAGCGCGACCGATACAAATTCGCGAGCGAACGAGTCCTTTTAACCACGATTCGTCTTTTTCTTGCAGACGGAGATAGCGAAGAGGTTGAATGCCATCATCGCTCAGATCCTGCCGTTTCTCTCGCAGGAGCATCAGCAGCAGGTCGCCACTGCGGTCGACAGGGCCAAACAAGTGACCATGACCGAGCTGAACGCTATTATCGGGGTGAGTGCACGCCAATGGTATCGCTCGTTACAAAGGCGGATCGTCCGGTCGACCGGTCGACCGATCGACCGACCGCGGCGAACCGAGCGGCCGGCTGCAGCCGGTCCGCATTGTCGAGGCCGGTCGCGCGGCATCCGCGCTCTCCCTCGCGACATACCCGCGCCCGTGGATGCGGCCGATTCGGTGTGCGTGACAGCGCGAAAAGCATTCGCGGCGAGTGGAGAACCCCTGCGGGGCACGCTACGTGGAAGCCGATGCACGTCCGAGGAATCCAAAAGCGGACGGACGGATACGATCCTGGCGAATCCCGAATCCTCCTCAATATTGCTCGAGCACTCAATTTCCTCCCTATTAAGCCACCGGCTTCTCTCCCCTCCGCTTCGTTCGCCCGCCTCTCCGTTCCCCTAGCCTGCTCTTCCTCCTTCTCGTCCTTATCCCGCCGTATCCTCTCGCCACCTATAGCCTCTCCTCGGTTTCTCTCTCTCTCTCTCTCTCCCCCACTCCCACTCTCTCTCGCCTTCTCGCTCCGCTAGAATCTTATCCGGAGTCTTCCCGCCCGGTTTCCCGAGTCGGTGGTAGGTTATAGTGTTACGGTGCACGAACGCCGACTAATCAGCATTCCAGCCGCCCCTCCGCCCCCGATCTCCCGCCGTCCCTTCCGCCCCCGCTTCATGGAGAAACTTCCACGGATCTGCGACGTTGTCGGGGTACGTGCGGCAAATCCTTAGCAGGATTCCGGGATACCGCCCGCCTTAGTCTACTCTCTTCTCTTAAATCCCACCAGCTATGCGAGGAAGAGGAGGAGGAGGATCGAATCGAACAAGCCGCGAGATGCTCCGCGACGCGCTCGACGCTCGCCTTTCGTTCGCTTGCTCGCTCGCTCGATTTCGCAGCGAACAGATAAGCCAAGGAAACATAATCATTTCGCGGATTATTTCGCATTGCGATGTAGATATCACGGAGATATCGTAGTCTCTCTCTCTCTCTCTCTCTCTCTCTCTCTCTCTCTCTCTCTATATATATATATATATATATATATATATATATACATATATAATGTATATCTACCTATCCTGAGCTCCTCTCCTCTTCCCTTTTATAGCTGTTATTCGAGATCGCCGCTATAAATGTCGCTATGGACGACGTACGAACGACGAATATCAATCGTAATCCATCGACGCATACTGCGAACGATACTGGCGTTACGAACATTCGTGTTGGACACGCTCGCGCAAACGCACCTGCATCGCTGACGATCGCGCTTCTCCTCCGCATGAAGACACTTATCGGGTGTCAACGATATGCAATATAAGAAGGTTAAGACGATCCCTTTGGATCTGTCTCGCGCGGCCGAGTCAGCAAGTGGTCGATGACAACGAGGACGAAAATTGCTGAGGATAAGGGAGAGACAACCCGATGAGTGACGCAAGTGTGCCGTGGCTAAGTTCGCACAAAGATTGAGACACGTTTGCTCGGTGTTTTCGGGCGAAAGAAAGAGAGGAACGGAGGATAATAAGGGATGAGATTGCGAGGCATGCTTTAAATGCAGAATATCCGGCGACATTTCCGTCGCCAGAGTCTAGGAGAAACAGCCGATTTACTCGATTATCGGAAATGATTTCGAATTTCCAAGTCCATTCTCGGAAGCCGTGGTCGAAGGGTATTTCGAGCCGAGCGTATTTCACTTTAACGGGAGGTCGTAACTTTCCGCGGAGCACGTTGGAAACTTTGACCGTGTATTTTTTCTCGTTCGTGATCCTCTCGCGCTAGTCAACGAGGACTCGTGAAGAAAAAGAAACAAGTCGATTCGCATCACTTCGACGAGAACTTTGCGTCTTACAATACGCTTGAAACGTCAGCCAACTACCCCCACTCGTTGCTCGCGTCGCTGCCTACGTTATTACGAGAAATCTCGGCGCGAAGACGAGGGTGGTTTCCTCCTTGGTGAGAGGGTAGTGGTAGTGCTGTAGGTAGGTAGGTAGGTAGGTAGGTAGGTAACGCTTCGTGTTGGAAGTTGGATCCGGGTAGGATTATTATCGCTATCAAGAGTGGAAACTCGAAACGTTTCCTAGGGGCTTCCGACTTCCTCGAATCTCCGCCAACGCTTTCGCAGACGGCTCCGCGGACCGTAGGGCCTCCTCTCGTCCTTCTCCCGTCCCTTTCTCTCTATCTTTCTCTCTCTTGCCTCTCTCACCTTCTCTCTCTCCTCATACCTTTCCGTTTCCCTTCCACCTCGGCTCAATCTCCGTTTCTCCACACAGACGCGCCGCGCCGCAGCACCGGCACGCTTATACACGTTCCTCTGTTTGTATGTTTTGTGGGTGGCTCTGTTCAGACAGTCAACGCTCGACGCGAGGTTATTATATCGTTAAGCCATTTAATTATCTCGGCAAACTACTCCCCGGAATATTCGCTCCGGCCTGCCTTAACGAGTGTACATGGTTACAGAGCGCGAGGGTGTGGGTGTACACTCTCCTCTTCCACTCGCCGTCTGCGTACTCTTCCTGTCCCCTCCTTCTCCTGGTCCTTGCCACCCTCTTCTGCAGTCTCGTACTCCTCGCACTCTCCGGTCTCGCCCTCGCTACCACCACTACCACCACTATCACCACCACTACCACCACTACCGTGATCCACGAACCGTTAAAACGGCGCTGAACAGGTCCACAATTTGTCTGGCGGCCTGGCCCAACTAACGAGGAAACTACGGGCGAGATACGCTTAAGATTTCCGCGAAACTTTTCGCCGGCGTTCGCCCGCTCGTTCGCTCGTTCGTTCGTTCATTCGCTCACTCCTTCGCTTCCTCGCTCGCTCGTTCGCTCGACGGGTGAGCGTAAGTCTTTCCACTTGTTTCGCAGCCTTAGATTTACTCGGGCGAGGTCGAACGCGGAGGTTACTCAAACTTGCCGGAGTTTACTCGGCAATTTGTATGCTTTGCTAATGGAAAGTTGCCTCTCCGTTGACTGTAACGAAGTGTATTTTCGCGTAACGGCGGCGGCGGCGGCGACTGCTGACGACGAGAGAGAGAAGGGCGGTCGGGGAAGAGAGAAGGGAGAAATTCTCTCGTCGAGGGGGGTGGAGAACGCGATCGTGACCGGAATTAAGCGGAGCGATTTTTCCAGCGAATTATCGTTGCGTTGCTTTTTTCTCCTTCCCTTGCTGTTTCCCTGTCTCCTCGTGGGAACGAAATTGTTTGATCAATTATGACGGGGGTGTAGAGGGAAGCGAGGAGGAGGAAGAGCTGGTGGAGCGGGCGAGAGTTGGTGGAGGGAGGAGGAGGGACACACCGTGCCGTGCTTTTAAATCCGCGCCCGCCGCGCGCGATTTTATTTGCTTATGCATTTGTCCGCGCTGGAAACGTGAGTTCACGTTCGGCAAACAGACTCTCCTAACGAAGCTGCGGCAGCGTACACACCGCCGTGCTAAACCGATAGCCCGTAAAAATCATTTCCGAACTTCTATCGGACTCTTCTCTCTCTCTCTTTCTCGCTCTCTATTCCACTTCATTTTGCTCTCTGTCCCTGTCTCCCCCCCTCTCGCGGCGATGCAGCGGCCGCGATAATATCGACGCGCTATTAAAGTTTTCCCCGTCCCACCGTTTCGATTCCAATCTGCCGCGCTCTTAGCGATGATCGCCTCGATTCCCGCACATCGCGTTTTTTTTTCACGTCTCGCGGAATAATACCCAGGCTCGTTTTATCTGGTAATTACAGCGGAAATACTCGAGGCACCGTTACGCGCACTCGAGCCCGTTAATTGCCTCGCCACTTACTTAATCTAATCTTCGAACTTATCGGGATAGAGCGGGCGAGGATGGCGCGCGTTGTTCTACGCGTCGCGACGTGCGAACGTGCGATTCGCACGGAACCGCGACGCTCCGGCGAGCAGGAACGACGATGATAGAAGCTCCGGCGATAACCGATTGTCGATAGCGATCAGAGGTCGCTATCGTTGCGCAAACAATATTATTGACCGTGCGGTCCTCTTTTTTTTCTCGTTGCAGCAACAAAGGCCTGACCTGCCGAGACTCATACAACAGATGCACGCCCAACAATTGCCGCCGGGCGCGGCGATGGGACCGCATCCGGGCATACCCGGACTTCCCGGACTGGGCCCTGGCGCGGGTATACCGGTCCCCACCTCGGCGTCTGCGGCTTTACTCGGCTTAGGTCTGCCACCGGGAGCTGCCGCTACACCCGGGGGTACCGCCGCACACCCCCTTTCGATGCTGACGAAACCGGACCTGCATCGCGGCCAGCCCGACGATCTCAAGTCCAATGGAGGTAAGTCGCACTTGCTTTTACGGACTGACCACGAGAAAGAGCGCGAGAGTGCGTTTCTCACGCGTCTCGAGGAATCTCGAAAAATCGAGTAATAAAGTTAAATTACGAGTTCGATTGGATAAAACGGCGCTGC
Organism: Odontomachus brunneus; assembly: GCF_010583005.1. Lineage (NCBI taxonomy): Eukaryota > Metazoa > Arthropoda > Insecta > Hymenoptera > Formicidae > Odontomachus > Odontomachus brunneus. The sequence goes on from NW_022639477.1 coordinate 502,297, forward strand.
TACAGCGAGAGACTTTGGCTTGTCAGTGGTATTTCTTGATAGTTTTGCTAGGTTCTCTCATTGCGAAACCAAATAGCGAGAACGCTAGTTCTTTGAGACGCGCTAATAAAGCGAGATTCGATTCGAAGAATAAGGCGGTTGATCCTATCGTCTCGACTATCCAAAGGCCCTTTCTTTCTCTGTCTCTCTCTTTCTCACGCGCGGTCGCGCAGATATTTCACGCACCAAACGATCTATCGTCGGTTTGTTCGCGGAACAAACGTGGTCTAATCTTGAGCGCCTCGTACGCCTTCGCGTAACTCGGCTACCTCTCTTTTCCTCTTCACCTGCCTGGCCGCTTATCTCTCGTTCGTCCCGGTGAGAATCGCTACACCTCGGCGGTGTAACCGATCCTCCTGAGACAGGAGACGTTGTTTTGCCGCTCGTAGCTCTCGGTGACTCTCGTAATCTCATCGATGATTCAGCGATACGTCGGGCGACACGCAGCGTAAACACGATTAATCCCCGCCGAGTGGCGGCAGGGTCCGTCCGTCGGTCCATCCGTCCGTCCGGTGTAATAGATGAAAACACTCGCGAGAGTGTCTGGAGAGTTCGAGACGAGGGGCGAGAGCGAGAGAGCGGGTGCTCTCGAAAGTTACTGAAATTAAGCGGCAACTTTTCGTGCTATTTTAAAAGCGGCCTGGAACGAACACGTCGGTGACGCAAACGACCGTGCTCGAGTCCGAGAGGAGAAGAAGCTCTCCTGAAACTCTCTCGATCTTGACCTCGGGAATCCTCTTGGGTCTTGGCTCACCTTTTCTCTCTCTCTCTCTCTCTCTCTCTCTCTCTCTCTCTCTGTTTCTCTCTATCTCGCTCGCGCCTCCCTTTCTTTCGTCCACTCCCTCTTCCTTCTTCCCCTGCTGCCTCTTGCTGTCTCTCTCGTCGACACGTTTCGTGCGAGAGTGCAAGACTGCTCGCGCTCGAGACGAGGAGGCTGCGGGGAATACCAGCATGTAGCGCTGACGAAGACGCGTCCTCCAGACTCCTCTCGCCTCGTTTCTCTTCTCTCACCCTTATTCTCGCGCTTCCCAGCTCTCCAATGTCTCGCCCCAGCGTGTCTCGTTCTATCCACGACCGCCTCTCCAGAGAGCACTCAGAATCTCCTCTCGACACGAGTGTACTTCCACTACTCTACCCTTCTCCCCCTCCGCCTACCTCTTCTTCTACCCGTCCTCTGCCGTCCTTAGCCGCTGTCTCTATTCCCCGATGGCCACCACTCTGACCCTCTATTCTCCCATCGACTCGCGCACCTAACTATGTTACTCAAGCTGGATGTATAGCCTCCGGCCAGTTGCCCTGCTCTTCCTCCTCCGCGTTGTTTTGCGTTTTCCAACCACTGTCGGCTGAACCGGGCCCGTAATGAAATATCTGTCGATCTTGGCGCAATCGCCTCGACGGGATTCTCTGCTGTCGGTTATCTCCCGTACAATACCGTTCCGCGGAATCGCTCGATTCGTATTTGCTCGATGCAAAGTCTCCGTTACAACGTAATGTATCGCGAGCGCGGATCTGTTCCATGTCTAACTGTACTCTAGACACTTTATCGTCCCGCTTTCTTTTCCCATCGACGACCGCGGCGGTGTATACAGGTGTATGTGCGTGGAGGAATGTATGGGTATATGTATCCGACTTCGAGTAAGTAAGTGCGAGTGCGAAAAAGCGCGCGGCCAAAAGGAAGAGATCTACGGTCCACATTGTCAACGATCGTAGACACTCTTTTGAAACGAGAGTCTCCGGCGTAGCGAGAGACGTGGTAACGGCCCACTATTTTCTGTCGTGTGACAACTGAAACTTCTTCCCCTCTTCTTTCCGGAACATTGCCCGGAGCGAATTGTTTCTACCAGCACCACACCAGCAGCAGCAACGGCGTGGCGACGGCGCCCCGTTGTCGTTTTGCTCTCTCCTTCGTTTTTCGCGTTCCGTCCTAAAACGACTCTATCTTCGGACATATCCGCCGCAATATCTGCCACCGGCTGCGTGACGTCGCGCTCGATTCCTTTTTGCTCGCTCCCTCGCTTCCGCAACGAGCTACGACTTTTATGGTCGATTAGGAGCGAATGTTGCTCGTGTCAGCGTCGATGATGGTGACGTTGATGCCCGCGCGATTTGCTAAATTTTCATCGGTCTTCCCTTTCCTCCTTCGTCTCTCCCCTCTTCCTCCATCTCGGCGAAAGTGGAAGCGTCGGACTTTGATACGAGAAGCGGATCTCTCCTCTCGACAATTCGAGCACTCGATAACGAGTCGTATTTTTATCCGATAATCTCACGAGTAACGGACGGGGCGAGCTGTTGTATCCTCGGTATGCTCTCAGCACGGAGCTCGCCCAGCTAACAGGGAAGGCGAGAGGAGACGCGAGCACGCGGGGGAGATCCTTAAAACGTCTCTTGGAAACACTCGACGACCTCTTCGCGCTTTAGTAGAAAATTATGCGCGCTCTTCCGCGTCCGTTTACGAGCGCCCGTCCGCCAGCTCGCTCGGCGCGCGGAAGTAGTCGAGCGAGGGTGGAGAAAAGAGTTTCCTGGCCGGAGAGAGGAAGGATAAAAGGGGGATGACGGGCATTAGCGAGGTCTATACCGAGTCGAAGAGGAGGAGGAGGAGGAGGAGGAGGAGGAGG
>NW_022639477.1:506695-551423 GCF_010583005.1 Odontomachus brunneus
GGAGGAGGAGGAGGAGGAGGAGGAGGAGGAGGAGAAGATATACCACTCTCTCTCTCTCTCTCTCTCTTTTCCGAAACAACCCCGTTTCGCGCGCGCGCGTCTGCTCGATAACGACGCGAACGTGTATCCCAGGATTTTAACCCCTAAAACGCCGACCCTCGGCTTCTTCCTCCGCCAATATCCGCGCCGGCTACGAGTATGCCGGTGCTCGAGGAAAATACGAGGAAATTCCAGCGGCCCAATAAGGCTCTCTCTTCTCTGGGCCATTCTCGTCTCCGCTATTTGGCGAGACCATGAAGCGAGCGGTGAAACCGCTCGTTCGCCGCAATGTGGATGGCCGACGTTACTCGAAGACATCGTTCCCCGAACGAGAACGGAGCGATGCTCTCGCGGGGGAGATTCACGCCGCGTCCGCGACGTACGGTAGTATATCCCCAACCAGGGGAATTTGTTCTAGCGACAGACGAGAGTTCGTCCGATCGCGGGGAAGGAGAATTACGGAGGATTGGAACGTCGCGAATCGCTCGTCCGAGCTTAGCTCGGACTCTTCCGCTCGAAATTAAGGTTCCGTTGAACGACGTTCTTATTTTAAGTCGACCTATGCCAGAGTATATCGCGGATATCGAAATTCCGTCCCTTTTTCCCTCCTTTCCCTCTTTCGTCTCTCTCGTGTTCTCCTCTCGCGCGCTGCTGCGGTGCGCCGGTAAAAATATTTTATTTCCACAGTGGTTAATGTCGCGAGAGACAGAGAGAAGAGGCAATTTATGGGTGGTCCGTGCGCGCGCGCGGAACATAAACGGCTCGTGTAATTCTTATCGTAGGACGGGTAACGGGAGGAAAAAGATATCGTTAGGATATTTCCTACGAGACCGAAGTGTACCGACCGAAGTATGAGGAGGACGGTGGAGAAGGAGAAGGAGGAGGAAGAAGAGGAGAGAACGGCGAGGGGAAAGAGGAGACTGGGGAAATCGAGCGAGGGCAAACTATGAACTCGGCTTCTCGAGGACAAAGCTTTTCCTTCAGGATTTTCTACGTTTTCTCCCCGTTCCAGCCGGCCTTTCTTTTTCCCCGTTCTACTCCTCGTCTGCCGTCTCGGAAATCCTTGAGAAGTCTAGCTACTCTCGCGGTCCCCCGACCCTGTCTCCTTCTGCTTCCCTCCCTCCCTTCCTCTTTCTCTCTCTCTCTCTCTCGCACTTTTTTCTCTCTGCCTGCCTTTTATCTTCTCCTTGCCGTGGAAAAGATTCCGTCGACATGCCACCGACTCCATTCGCTTCGACGCTGCAATAATAATGAAAAACATTCATAGCCTTCCGTTTCCTCGGTGGTAACAGCTAGATTTCCGTCGACTTGGCGTGCGTGACGTTTAAAACATTGCTCGCGGAATCGGCAGGGCCATCGCGACGAGTCCATGCCTTTACGCATAGAGTCATGATGTTAGCTTAACAATTAGATCGCGATTGTCGTTAGCGTTACAACAACGATGATTCCTACGCAGTAATGAATAGTAATAACGCGAAATTTTTACGGTCTGTTGCAGGTCTCAATCCAGCCGAGGAGAGGCATGTGAGTATCAATTAAGTATCTAGCGATTTCTCATTTAGCTCGTCGTGAACGAGAGGGTGGGAACCCTCTCACCCATATGGCGTATTCCCCCACTCCCCGGGCGCGTAAAATTCCACCTCATAAAGGGGATTAGACCGCCGATTACGCGCGATGTATTATTGGACGATAGCGGAGGTGGACAAGCCGAATCGAGAGGGGGAATTAGCGCGATAGACGATAGCGGCTGTGAAAAAGAGAAGGAAGTGTGCTGCGAGGGGATGTGCGGGGAGGATGGAAGGCAGAGATGGCGACGAAGGTGGAGGAAGCGCGGAATGGACGTAAAAGCCTGAACACCGGAACACAGGGCCGTAAAAAGCTCGTCGTCAAAAGCATCCCCTTCCGCTTTCATCGACCACCCGGTGGCCTCTCTTTCTGTCCCGTCTCTCTCTTTCTCTCTGCGTCTCCTTCTTTTTCTCTTCGTTTCTCTCTCTCTCTCTCTCTCTCTAGTTTCTGGTCTCTCTATTTCTCTGCTTTCCTCTCCTTCTTCGATAACATAAAGCGCCCGCTGGTTGTGGCGCGCGCGTTTATTAAAAGCGCTCCGGAGAGGAAAAAAGCCTCGAGAGCGCTCGAGGGCACCGCCGTTCGCGCTCTCTCCGCCTCCAGGTTTCGAGTGTCCTGCGAGATCGTCCTGCGATCGATTGCTTCGCGCGCAAAAGGCTCGCGCGACGAAGGAGAATCGATGCGCCGGGGCTTCGGAACTTCACTCTCTGGTCCCTCTCCCTCGTCTCTCTCTCTCTCTCTCTCTCTCTCTCTCTCTCTCTCTCTCTCTCTCTTCTCTTTTTTTCCTAGGATCGATGAATATCGATGAGCGCAGTTAGCTGGGCGTCGATTAAACGGTTCCGAGCGTCGTAACAGCGTTTCCGCATTAATCGGCGATGCCGAAACGAATGGGCGATTAAGCCCGTGCGCGCGCTCGTTGAAAAATTCGCGAACCACTTCGGGAATCGCGAAAAACAGTTGAATATTTGATTTTCGAGTATTTTCGCGCCCGGTCGGGCGACGATTTTTTGGTTATTGATCCTCTTCCGGTCGTGCTGAAATTTACTGAGAGAGATGGAGAGAGAGGGGGAGAGACACAGACAGATAGACAGACAGAGAGAGACAGAGGGGGAGCCGAGGCTGTAACTCGTTCGATTCGCCGATGGCGCCCGCGGCACGCTGCCAGCCCGATAATTAGCGCCCGTTTAATATGCACAATTATTACGGATTGATAATCGGGGCTGCGCGTCCATTACATCGGTATGGAGATAGATGGTAATAGGTTGCCATCGATATTAGCTCTCCTCTTTCGCCCGTACGTCCTCCGCCGCTCCCGTTCCCCACCTCCCACCGCCCCCTCTGGCTGTTCCCTGTGAATTCTCTTCCGTTTATCTCCCCCGCCCGCCCGTCCGCCGTTCCGGGTACCTTGCACAGTTTCAAACTGCGACCCTGAGGGCTGTGAAATTGAAATATGAATGCTAATGGGGTTACTCGCCCCGCGTCGTATAATATTACCGATTGTTGGCCAGATAAGTCCTTTTGCTCCTCGTTGCGTACATATTTTTCGTTCGCTCTCTTCCACACCGCTTCGTCTATCGCGCAGGAACCTTTTAAAACAATCGACGACCCCGCGTTCACGTCGCGACCCATCAGTTTTCGTTTTCTCCCTTTTCCCCTCTTTTTTTATTCCTCTTTATTTAACGCGCGTTAATGGCTTAAGTGGTGATAAATTTGAAAAACCCGCCGCCGCTTGAGAATCCGTCGTCGTCCCTCTTTCTCTTTCTTGTATCTTTTCTTTTTTCTCGGCCGAATCCTTTATCCTGTCAAGACGTTTCACATGTACAGGGTGTGTGGATTTAGGTGTACGGGCGCGCGTGTGCAGGAAGAACTCGTTAAACTGAGTACAAAAATCCATTATCATTTTGTAAACTACTATGATAATTATCGAGATAATTAACGAAAAAAGTAAAACTTTGTAGGCAGTCTGAACATATTTGAACCAGAATAAAGTTTCCATTATTATAAGTTTTTGCTTTGCTTTTAGGTTGCACATTATACTCGTTAAAAGCAAAACTGATGCTTCGCATTACAATTTCAAGCCGATTTCTCACTGGTTTTTAACATAGATTAATATCTATTTCAACACAGAAACCGATATCTTTCGTAATTGGATAATTATTATTTGATCTATCTCACAGAAGCAGGCTATTTGATCCTTATCTCACAGAAAGACGATTTCATGTTCATCAGAAGCGCGATAATTTTCCCTTTTCAACGGTTTTTGTTGCAAGTCATTACGACATCTACAAGTGGCGTTATTGATGTATCGATACGTACTGTGTCGATCGACATGCAGCGAAAATGCCTCGTTATCCCCACTCCGTGACTCAGATCAAGGTAGTCGTCTCAGCCACGTGCTCGTTGAGATCACGTGATTGTTCAGGACATATAGAATAGCGTGAAAACATAGTGCGCCGACGCAACGGTAGATAGCACGTTTGGTTCGGCGCTGAGCTGAAGCTTGATGTCGACGTCGCAACTTTAAACTTGCGATAACTTGTGACTGTGCCGACGTAGCGACATGAAATAAAAAGCAATTTCTTTAGAACACATGTTTGCACACGTTTATGTTGCTCTTTCATAGCTTATTCAAATTAAAATACGGCTACGTGCTTATACGAGCGGCATGCAACTTCTTTCATTCGTAATTGAATTATTCGGATTTCTTCCTTCATCTCGTCTATCGTAACAGTGTTGCGAGATTAATAAATCTGTTATTATAAATCGCGAAATAAGGCAATAATTGCCATGATTATTTGCAAAGTAGATAATACACATTTTTGTTCACTTTTATGATTTTTAACCGCACACACGAATGTTCAGACAACTAAAATCCGGACACTCTCTACACCCCGTATTGATCGACGGTCCGATCTCGGTGAGGCGGTCTATCATTTTCTTTTTTAACGGAAGGGAGTTCCGAGCCATCGAACAAATTGACGCCGTACTTACCGAGTTCCGAGGAGCGAAGAATTACGTTCCCATCGATCCGCTTTCTCGCGTCACTTTGAATTTATACCTTCTCCGCGAGCGCGCTCGCTCGCTCGCGCCCAGGCTGCACGATAAAACTTCTATTCCGCTCGGCGGCTCGTTACCCAACTGCATTTTCATGTTCCTCCTTGCTACCTCGCCCGCGTCCCTCACCCTCGCGCCCTCTTCCTCCCACGTGCAATCCGATCTAGTGATTGGATCGAACGGTGCTTGCGGAAAAGGGGCAAACCCACGCGAAAGACTGCTGCTAGAAGAGGGCAAAAAGGATCTCAAGAGAGTGGAAGAGAAGTAGGACGGCCGGAAGAGGAAGACGAAGACGATGGAAAAGGGGGAGGATATATGTACACGCGAAGAAAGAGGCGAGGCGTGGGAGGAGAGTTCGCGCCTCAAATCGAAAACCGACGACAGCCGGAGAGAATGCGAGTCGTTATTATTCGCGCACCAGTAAAGCCCTCTCCTTTCATTCTTGGGAGCTTTACCTTCCGCTTCCTAACGTACATCGTACTTTTCCCCTCCCTGCCAGTCTCTCATCCTCGAAACGCCGCTTCTCCGCTTTCAGGATTTCTCACGACCCGGGAAATATTTCTCTGTGCGTCGTGGAACGCCTCGGAGCTTTTCGAGGCTGCGGAAAAGAAGCCTCAGCGCGGTTATAGGCTGACATATACGTCGTCCTCGTCGTCGTACGAGCTCGAGAAAGAAGAAAAGCCGCGTCTATGCGAACTCCCCGTCAGCCCCTTCTTTTCCACTTACTCTATCATCTTTCCCTACCATCCCTTGACCGACGCGTCGGACTTATAATGAATTCATAAAATACCGTGAAGCGACTGCACCCTCGGCATAAAAAGAGGGAACGGCGAGTCAGAAAGGGGAGAGGACGAGAGAATGAGACCAAAAAAGCGACGCACGACTACGGAATATTTATTTATCGCGCTCTCTCTTTCTATTTTTTCTTCTCTCTCACTCTCTCTTTCTCTTTTACGCACCGGATACGCATGAAAGAGACTCCAGGGTTCTTGGCTCTCGTTATTACCTCCGCCACCCTCTCACATCTCCGTCACGCGAGCGCGCTGGGCTTAATTGAATCACGAGATGCATACTTTCGGCTCGTTTCAGCCTGCTAGCGATAAAATTGTCGCGTGGAAGCCATCGACGATCTCGATTCGCGACGAGACAGGAGTGGATGGATGGGATACTTGGCGCGCGACGGTCGTAACATTGACCCCCAAGTGCCCTGCTTCTCAACTTCTATCCTCATGAAATACGGCGAAAATTCGCGACGGGAATATAATGGTTTCGTTGCGCCTTGCGTTCTCCGCAAAACGCGTTCTGTTATTTCAGAGCGAGCGTGATGACGGCGATTCGGCACGAGCTTTCCCCGAGCGTTAATCGCAATCAAATATCGCCGCAGGGAAAAAATCGGCCATGCAATGCAACATCCTCGTAGCCCGCGGCCCCGCCGCCCGCCACTGCATCAACGACGCTGATATCTGTGAAAACAGGAGGCAATTTTAAACGTTTAATCGAAATCGATACCGTTATTTAGCGTGCGTGTATGTATGTATACAATAAGCTTTCGCGCCAGGCGAGAGATCGCACCGGGCGACGGCCGCGATGTCGCGACGAGTACAACGTCCCTCTTCCGCGGCGAGAGGAGGGTTGCAAAATCGGCCGCGAATCGAGACGCCGCGATATCGATTGTTCGCTCTCTCCCCCTTTCCCGTTCCCTCTCGCGGCTCCTCCTCCTCTTCCTCCTCGCCTTTTTCCTTGGTTCAGCCATTTTCCGGCAGTTCGTTCTCCATTGGTCGCGGAGCTCGCGGTCGCGCTACTCTTTTTCCAACTTTTACGCCACCCCCGGTCTCCCGCACCCCCTCGTCGGCCGCCCGGTCTCTTCCATCCTATCATCCCCTACCCGCCTTTTTAATCCCATCACAGAGTCGAGCGCGCACCAACGAGGCTGTCGCCGGAGGTCGGTAAATTAAATCTCGAATAAAGTGCAAATAAACGAGCAAGAGGGGGAGAGAGGGCGGAAGGGGCGTTACCGGGTGGTGGTCGAAAGTGCGGTACAAAAAAGCGACAGGGTGAGAGCGAAAAAAGCTAGCGAAGAGAAAAGAGGATGGGAGAGTAGAAGAGGGAGGGAGAGAGGAAGAGAGAGAGAGAGAAAGAGAACGAGGGGACAGGACACGCAGGGTGAGAACGAACGGATCCGACGGAGGAAGGGAAAGAGCGAGTTGGGAGAGAAAGAGATAAAAGAGCGAACTGACGCGCGAGAGTGTAATTTATTTTAATTAGAGTGGCTGCATTATGTAAGCGGGTGAAGCGCCGATGAAAGGGTTTGAAAGGGTCGAGAGATCCTGACACCGACGCCCCGACCAACATCCCCTTCCGCTAACACCCTGTCTCTGCTGTCTACCCCCGGGAACAGACTAATTCGCTCTAGCCCAGGGCTGTGAGGCTCGCGCGTTTCCTCTCGAAGATTCACGGCCGACTCATGGTGAGCGATCACGCGTCTCGTTCAATGTACGTTGAAACGCGCTGCAAACAAATGCGACTTCGCCTCCAATACAGTTCTATGTGCGTGGGATTGCGGGAGGATCGGAAATTGTTGGTGGGAAAAAAGTCTACGAGGGAAAACTTCTACGGAGAACCGCGAGAAATCGGACGCGCGCGGGCAATTGCCATTCGAAAGTTTTCCAAGCGACCACTTGACCCAGAACTTAATTACCGAGCTGTCTGCTCCTCGAAAACGAAAGAAATCGAGCGGCGGCGGCCACCTGAGAATCTTTCGAGTGCATCTGACACGCGCGGGGGTGCGCGAGACGCGAGATACGCTCTTGAGTGTCTCACTCCCTTGGCTCCTTGGCGGGCAAAGTAGAGAACCAGCCAACCCTCCTGCTTTACCGACGCCTCTGATCTCGTTAGGAACGCATTAATTAATTTACAAGATGGCGGCGGTGGCAACGACGACGACGACGACGACGGTATAAGAGAGCAAGAGCCTCGTAGCGGGGGTGGGAGGGTGGACTCTCGGGGTTGGGACGAGGGTTACTGCACGGTACGTTTTAATTACTAATTGAAACGTTCTCCTACCACCTTCCACCGCTCCGATCCCGTAATTCCGTTTCCACGTCGCTGTCACTTTCACCCCCTCAACCTTAACTCCGACTCCCCGACCATCCGACCGACCGACCTTCCCTCCCGAGCGGTTGCTCGCTCTCTCCGACTCCGTCTTAATATCCCGCTACTGTAGGGGGGATACTTAATATTTTTAAATACTTTGCATACTTCGCTCTCCTCCACCCTCAATTGTACTCTCTTTTCCTACCACTCTTCTTCTTCTCTCTCTTTCTTATCGCAGCGTGGCGAGAGGATGGGACGATACTGCCGACCCGACAGCGGAATTTATGAGACGGTGAATCTGCGGCTTCCGCGAATTAATTAATTAAAAACATCATGGCGCCTTAATAACGCTCACCGCTCTTCGGCCTCGCTCAATCGTCCCCTTCATTTACCCCGCTTCCTTCGAGGCGCTTTCTTTTCCGCACCGGCTCGTTACCAGGGAAATTGGTAAATCGGGGAAAATTAGATCTCTCGCGTCCGGAGCATAAGCTCTCGGAAAACTTGACGGCTGCTTTTGTTTCCTGCTTTCTCGTTGATATCGGGGACTACGGAAGTCACGAGTAGTAGATAGACGTCATTCTTCATTGTTCCGAATGTCGATTTGCGCGACGAGGAAAGAAACACACGATCGTGTCGCGAACGTCTCGAAAGCGACAACGACGAGCGCGACGCGGCACTTAACGTAACGCGTCCCAGTTTCACAGTCGATTGGCAACAAAACGTAATCGTTAGAAAAAATATACACATACATACATATTAAGGTTGCGTCGCGCGCGAGCGCGATCGCAATCAGAGCGCGACGGATCGGTGGTTTTATAGTCATTGCACCGCGCTGCAGCGATCGATGACGATTCTGCGAAACGGAATAAAGCGCGTCTCCTGGTATTTATTACGCCGCCATCACCACCACCATCGCCACCAGCATCGGTGCACAGGTACGTAGGTGCGGTCGAGAGCAATTTTAACAGCACCGTGCCTCAACGGCGAATCGCTTCGTCGCGGTCCTTTACGATCGATTCACTCTCCGCTCGCGCCGTGGCACGGCACCGCATTCGTTCCGCGCCGATATTTACGTCCGCCGTTTGCAGCACGTTACGCGCGCAATAAGCCAATGTCACAATTTTCAAGCGAGAAATTAACGCCACTTTTTCGCGCCGTATTCTCGCTCTCTCTCGCGCGCGCGCGCGCGCGAAGCACGAAACGGTATTTCCTTGGCGATTTATTCGCCGCGGGTTTCTCATTTCCGACGATTTTCAGGCGTCTCCGAGTTGGAATTTTGGTTCTAAATTAATCCTGCAAATTTCATCGAACCATGCAGAACATTGTCTTATTTTGATGCCACTATTTCATGCCATTTTCTCCATGTCAAATTGTCTCCGATATAGGACTTGAGAATTATTCCGTATTCAATTATCTCTGTTTTATTTGCATTTTATTTTTGCACTTATTTTCAATAATTTAAATATATATATACATATAAAATTATACTCTCAATCGTAGATAGAATATATGGAATAAGCAAACATTAAATGATTTCACAATTAATGGGCAAATAAAAGACAAACATTTCTGTTTATTTATAATCTCTACGTTATTTATTTTCTTCATTGTGTGGCATTAGAAATGTATATACGGAATGTTCCTCGGTATTGGCTTTTTAATGCATTTCTATTGCTAGCATTCTATTGCTGGCTATCGTGAATGAATCAAAATTTAGAATCAAAAGTTCGACTCGCGTCTACGGTGCGATTCAGGCAGGAACGTATGTGCTGATCGACCGATTGATTGCCGCGCCGTTGATTCCTTCATGTCATAATTTCTCTCTCTTTTCTTTAATCGCACGTACGTACGTGTATGCGTGAAACGCTCTGAAAGCTAACGCACACCTCCATCGCGTCGCGATTATCCATCGCGCGGCGAGCAGGCTTTTACGACTCGCGGCGCGTTTAACGGCCGACTAAGCTTTTTAATAATTTGCCGACCGGTAATTAGTTCGTAATTTAATGAGGTGGCTGTAAAACGCCACCCGAGGCAAAGGCAGAAGCCGAGGCAACGGCGACGGAGGTTGGCAGCCGACGCAAAGATCAACCGCCCCGTAATTACGTCTCCGTATGTATGTCACAATATAATCGGCCGGTGGTGAGCGCGTTTTCCACCGTGCTGTGAAAAGCTTTTTCCCTGCACCCAGAGAGAGAGAGAGAGGGGGGGATAGACGCGAGGGTGTACGGGAGGAAAGAGGGCGAAAAAACAGAAGCTGGTTGGGAAGGAGGAGAAGGCACGTTGAAGAGAGAGAGAGAGAGAGAGAGAGAGAGAGAGAGAGAGAGAGAGAACTCGAGGGTGGATTTGTTATTAAAACGTCCTGCTGGAAATAACGGGCGCCGCGTCGCGCGACGGATGCAGTTTGCAAACGAGGACGCGATACGGTCGGCAAAGGATCATTATTTTATTCCAACGTAACATCCGTTACGTAACGTGTCCGATAGTGCGAGCTTCTCGCAGCAAAAATCTGGAAATTCGCGAACGCGCACTCACCGCGCCGTTGCGCACGTATGCCGTATGTATATCACGTGTATACGTGTTCGCCGCGTCGCTCGTGCGCTCTTCGTTAGGAATAAATAGAAAGTGAATAACAACGAAGTATATATATCGTGCAGAGTATATAAATTTCTGCATATCTCTGTACGTATTTCGCGAGGGGAGAAATTTCGGCGGGAGAATTTCGCGTCCGTTTCGGCGCGCCTGCGTGCGCGATCATCTCGCGATCGCAAAGTGCCAACCGAACTCCTCCGCTGGATCCGTCGTCTTCGTCGTGAACACACATTCACTTACATACACACACACACGTGGGGAGTGATCGCTTCTGGCGTTGCCCTTCACGAAGGAAACGTGAGACCTACGTTGTAGGATAACGTTTAACCCGCTAACGTAGGAAGCCAATGAGGCCGCACTCTCTCGTCTTTCCGGTGGAAGATACTGCCGCCATAAATCAGACGGTCGATCGGCGACGGGTGGTCGACCGGTCGCCCCCCCCCCTCCCTTTACCGTTCCTATCTCTCTCTCCTCCTTCTCTTCTCTTTTCCACTCTTCCCCCCGGCAGCGTGGCTCGACGACGGCCATTAACTCCTTTTTTTGCGATGTGTAATGACCTTAAAGCGCCCATGGTTTACGAAGCCATTCGTTAGGGCCCCTCCGCGCGTCGGTAATCGCGCGAGAATGCACCATCCGCGGGCATTGTTGCGTAGGATCTTTTTTCCTCTTCATCTCCCCGGTCCCGTCTCCCATCCCCTCGAGCCACGTTCTCTGTTGCTTTCTTCTCCTCTCCTCTCCACTCTTCTCTCACCGGCTTACCTCGTTCCGGCATCTGCTCTCGCGCCCCTCTTTTCCTTCTCGGCTTTTTCTCGTCCTTATTCTGACGTGAAGAAAAGAGGAGCGCCAGAGAAAGAGAGAAAGAGAGAGATACAAGGGCTGAGAGGGAGAGGGGACGACGGCTCGGGAGAAGAGCGAGATAATAGGAGAGAAGCCCGAGTAACGTCGAGCGCGCGCGCGAAATAAAGCGACGATCGGGATGCGCCACGGGCTTTTCAATTACCCGGAGCTGCTCCTCCTCTTCCTCCTCCTCCTTCTCCTCCTCCTCTTCCTCTTCTCACCGCGCTTCTCTCGCTTTACCTTCGTTCGTCCTGCCACCCTCCAGTTCTTCCTCCTCCGTCGCCCTTCGTCTGTTTTGCTTCCTCCTACTTCCCTCTAACGGAGCGATAAAAATGTTTCCTCGTTCTCTCCTCCCTCGTGGGTAACGCGCAGGCACTTTATAGCAGGCTATTCTGTTTGCCCCTTATTTCTCCGACCTGCTCGCCCTCCTCACTCGATCGCTCCCGCTTTCTTCCCTTGCACTTTTCTCTCTTTCTCTCTCTTCTTCTCTCTTCATTTCTCTCTGTCTTTGACTCCCTCTTACCTCCTGTCTCGTCTTTCCTCGCTCAACCAGGCGGTACTCTCAGGAAGCCGCCGCCGCCACCGCCTCGTAAAAGACCACTCACGTTCCAGCTATCGTTGGAAACTCTCGACGGCGTTCGGCCGACGCCTGTGCGCGAGCGCATCGGCGTTCAACAACCCCCCTTTTGAAAAATCGCGCGCAATAAGCGCCGACGTGTCGCGAGACCGCCGCGCCAGCAGCTGCCGGAGTCGTCCGTACTGTGTATGCGACAGGGGGGAGCGGTTCCCGTCAGAGCCACGCTCGCAATTAAAAACGTAATTAAAAGCGAGTAATTACGAGCTGCGAGACGCGCGGCCGATCGATCGATCGTTCGTTCATTCGTTCGTTCGTTCGTTCGTTCGTTCGTTCGCTTGCTCGTTTGCTCTTAAGGAGAACGGTGGTCGAGACGCGCGCGCACGTGCCACGGTAGTGGTTCGTTTCGTCTACACGAGAACTAATTGAAATTGGAGCCTCGCGACATCGCGCTTCGACTTTCGACGCGAATAACACCGGCGGATTGACGTTTCCTTCCTTCGTCTTCCCCTTCGTTCTTTCTTTCCTCCTCCACGCGAACGTCGGTCGATTTTTGTTCCAAGTCATGTCGCGCTGTTCGCGGCGGAAACTGGCGCAAGCGGAGCGCAAACCCGCGTGCCTCTGCACTTTTTCGCGGCGCGCTCCCCAACGAAAATCGGTGTTCGCAGCGGCGAGTTCGTCGGCACGATAACGATAACTGTTGCACTATCGATCACGTGGTGGAAGCGCCTGTACACGAAAGAAAGGACAGCGGTGCGAAGAAGAGAGAAAGGGAGAGACAGAGAGAAACGGTGTGCGCGGCGATGGGGCGCGGTCCACACGCGTTGCCGCATAAAATTGCAGAGCCCAGCAGCAGCGCGGCGGCAGCAGCACGGTGCGAGATAGCTGCAAACAGAGGCGAGTTAATTTAAAAATGCAAATTCCACCACGGGACTCTGCCGCTCCGGGGTGACGGACGCGGTGGCGGCGGGAAAAAGAGGACACGAGGGAAGGTGGAGACGGGGCGACGAGAGTTGGGGGAGGGGGGCAAAAAGCGCAGCGCGCCGAGAGAGATAGAGGGAACACGACGAATAACGCGTCGAGAGAAAAGGGAGAACTTTGCTATTTATGACGCTGCCGTAAATCATAGCGTCGTGAATTCCCGTCTGATTCGCGGCGTCGCGAACGCGCGCCCGAACGCGCGCGCCAGCGCGAATTTTATTTATATATCGTTCAATTTGGCCAAGTCAGATTGCTGCGCGAGGACGTGTTCCGTCGGTGCGTGAAATTCCGACTGGCGAGCGGCGTTTGAATAAGACCGCCATTCGTAGAACGAACTACCACACGCACCTTGTGTGTGTATGTGTGTGTGTGTGCGCGCGCGCGCGCGCACGTGTCGTCAAAATTTATTTCCGTATTTTATTTTCGTATTTCTACATTTTATTTAGATATCTCGATATATCCCGACATATTACATTTATCTACTCGCTACGGTATTAAATATTTCTCTACGTGCAATTTTTGGCACACATTATAGTCGAGTGAAATACGCGCTGCTTGACGGGAGGTAGTACGTAGAGCTGCCGAGATATGGAAGCGGCGATGTTGACGGCTTGTCGTTGAGAGCACATATCGATTTCGCGACGAGTCATGCAAAAAAGATCAGCTCGGCTGAACGCGCGGGCGGATAGGCAACGTGCGGCGTGGGAGGAGGAGGAGGAGGAGAGGGGGTGTATATCTGGTCGGCGCTCTCGGTGATAAAAATTCGCGCGCACTAATTGCCGCGTATGACGAATGTGCCGGTTGACCCAGTGACACGTACGCCGCGGATTCTGGGAATCGATTACCGCCGCTGTCCCCGACGCGATCATTAAAAATTCCATGCATCCGCGAGTGAGCTGCCGCCGCCGCCACCACTATCACCACCACCACCACCACCACCAGCACCACCATCACTACCACCACTACCACCACTAACGCCGTCGTCGTGCAGTCAGCGGTGGTCCCCCGAAATTGCGCTCACGACTCGACTGTGCGCGACCGCTGCTGCCTGTGTATCTCGTCGCCGCGTCGGTGACGCGCGCGATTTCGGTAATTAAATTAATCGGCCGTCGTGGCAACGAAAGTCGCGTTCGGCGGTGTCGGTATTGAATATTCAGAAGCCGTTACCCCCGAGCCGCGCTCGGGGAGATCGCGTCGCGAGCGACGGCTGTCGTAATTTGCGTGTCGTGGACGTTTGTCTGTTTGGAAGGCTTTGAGGGCCCGCGATCGCCGCGATCGTCCACGTTAATGCCTTGTCCGTGGCATTGTCGGCGATATGCAGCACGTGAATGCCGAAATCGATAAATGCATTCGTACATGCCGCTCGCGTCAGTGTCAAAGTTGAAGTATAGATAGATAGATAGATAGATAGATAAAGTGAGAGGGAGAATACTATTGTCTCTATTGCGTTCGACTAGAAATTCGCCGACGCGAATCGCATTAGCCGAACATTTCGCCACGGTGCAAAGTCCCGGCCATGTCCGCGGAGCATCTCCCACATCGACGGTATATCTCGTCAGCCCGATCCTCGGAATCCCAATTTCCCGACGTCGCTCGTCCTCCCGACCGACGTTCCACAGCGCTGAGAGCCACTGGGTGCAATCTTGTACCAGCTGGGGTTTGCGGGGTCTTGGGAGACGCGACTCCGGCTCGTAACCTTCTCTCTCGAGGTCCTAGCCACGACGAGGGTGGAGTGAGGAATAGGGAAACAGGCACCACAGTCTGGTAGGCGGACGGCGGGGGGCACGGTGAAGCAGCGGCGGCAGGGGGTTGGTTGGTTGGTTGGTTGGTCGAGGTACGAGGCGTAGGGTGAGAGCGCGCGAGTGGCAACGGCGGCGGCGGCGCTAAGGGGTGAGACGACGGAGAAAAGGGAAGAGAAGGAGTCGGAGAGAGAGAGAGAGAGAGAGAGAGAGAGAGAAAGAGAGAGAGAGAGATGGTAATGGAGAAAGAGAGAGAGAACGGAGGACGGTGTGGGTGGTCGGTGGCTTGGGATATATCCGTAAGGTTAGGGTGGTTGAGTCGAGACGAGGCGCCGTGGCGAAGGAGTCGCTCACTCACTTACCACCCTCATGGCTGCGACCGCCAACCCCAATAGCACGCACACGGCCAAAGCCGTCCCCCGCCGCTCACCCTCTCTATCCGCAAAACGCGCCTCTCACCCTCGAAAGAGCCACCCCTGACTGTACTTCGGTGCCTGCTGCTTGCCAAGTTGCTTGCCTGCCTGCCTGCCTGCCTGCGGACCAAGTCGTCCCTAACACTACAAAGTCTATATATCTACGGTATACCCGCAGCTCCTCCTACACTCCACTACTACTACCACCGCCTCCTCTACCTCCTCCTCCTCCTCCTCCACCACCACCTCTTCCTTCTCCTCGTCTTCCCCAGAGGTACCAACCCCCATATTGATCGTGGCACGAATCCTCTTTGTGGGAGAGAGGGTGGTATGGATAGCCGACGGGATAGGTGTAAGTAAACTTACGTGAATGGAAGGCGGGCGTGTGTATCGTTTCTTCGCGGAGGTATATATACATCGTGTATATATAAACGTATATACACACCGCGAACGGGGAGAGGGTGGCTGGGTGGATGGGCGAGTCGGCAAATGAGAAAGGAAGACAGAACAGAAACGGGAAGCTCTCTCACGAAACGACATTGCGAGCTATCGGCGTCTCCGCGGGGCGTGGGAGAAAAGGATGCGCTTATCCCCTCGAAAGACGGGACTTCCGGATAACGTAGCTACTACTAGCTACGCGCGGTATTGACTGCGGGAAAGAGGAGAGGTGTATGTTTCCGCATGATTTTCCGCGCGAACTGAACCACCGACGTCGAGGCGCGCAAGCGGGGGTTGGTCTTTTTACTCTGCGACTATTATATAATCCGCTCGTTTCTCTTCTCGCACGCGATCATCTCTTCCCTTCGTTTTACCGACAACGCTCGAGTTCGATCGAGCATGTGTGTATCCTCGTGAACGCACGTTCCAAGTTCTCCCGTCGTTGCGCTCACGACCAGAAATTATCGCGACTCGTCCAGTCATGCGACGCAACGACGTGGAAACGTTGTTGAAGCGGAGTCACCCTTCTTCCCTTTCCCTCCCTCGCTTGCTGATGAGAATCGACGAGGGACAGCCGTGTGACGTTTCTTCTCGCCGCCGGCAAGAAACGCCTTGCAAATTCCATCCTTAGAAATTCATCATTTTTTCGCGCGTCTCGTTTTATTTCTTCAAGTCTTCAACACACCGTGTCTCGTCTCCTTCTAAGTCTCCCATGATCATGTACGAGGCGTTATTTTCTCGTCTCGAATTGTCTTTTTGGTGACGCACGACGCTCGTACGAAGCGTCCACTTCGGCGGACTCTGGCCAGATAAACAGCGACCGACCGTTAGAAGGTAACGAGAACGACTCTGCAAGATCGGAGAAAAAGATCTCTCCTTCTCTTGCTCTTTCTTTCCCGGGCTCCTTTCCGCGAGGAAACTCGGAAGAGGCACGTAATACGGCTCCTGGGGGATTCTTTTCTTCCGAGAATCTTTCATGACGTGGAGCGGAGCGCGTGTTCACGGGACTTCCCCCCTTGCTGCTCCTACGATCTGCTCTCTTTCATTCTTTCTCTTTTTCTCTCCTTCTTTCTTCCTTCCTTCCTTCCTTTCTTTCTTCCTTCCTTCCTTCCTTCCTTCCTGCCAGCTTTTGTCTTCGATTTCTTTTCTCTCACGACGTCGGCGTATTGCGTCGCGAGACACCAGAATTCTTGCTCGCTTGATTTTTCCGTGTCGCGGGATTTCATACTCGCGTCGACGTATTCTTCCGGGCGATTTCCTCCCGATGCTCCGGGTCTCCGATGAGACCCGGCATGGCGATGATGTATACGCTCCAATGTTACTCCGCACGCTAATCGCTCGGAGATACACTCGCGAGCGCGATCCCCGACCTCCTATTTTTATTCCCTTCCACTCGAACTGTTTCCGAGAGCGGGCGTGTTCGCTCGACAGCAGGGGAGATGATACCGAGGCGACGAAGTAATGGACCGAGAGAGAGGAAGTCACAGAAAGAGAGAGAGAGAGAGGACGCGCGTGAGAAGAGGAGGGTAGTAGCGGTTACGAGGGACGAAGGGTAATTGAGAAGAGGAGATTTACTTCGACACCGGGGCGGCGGCGGCGGCGGCTGCGAGGGGATGCGACGGGATGGTTTACGGGGTTGCAAGATGGGGCGCGTAGTTATCGGGGACAGGGTGAGGGCCACTAGTGCTTTCTCTCTTTCACGAAGGCATGCGGACGGTGCGCAACGCCCTGTCGTGTGTAACGACGACGAAACTGCGGCTCGTAAAACTTCTCGGCTGCGATGATATCTCCAGCAACTCGCTCAACGGAGAGCAGAGTCGGAAAGACTCACCCTGACTCGATGACATCTTGAACGACGCGTTTCCGAAGAGCATTTTCCCTCTTCTCCCTCCTCTCTTTCTCTCTTTCGCTGGAAAATTCTCGCCTTAGCGATATCTCGTTACTTTGCCTGGTGTTGAAGTCAGAAACGAGTTCAAAGATCGTCTATCAAGTTTCGATCTTCGCGATGCTTATCAATTACCACGTCCGACTCTTATCTCGCGTTCATTACCTCGTCTCTTCTCGCGTGTAAAGTACCAAGCAAATTTGTCGTGATAAACCAAAGTATGCGAGAAACGCGACGACTTTGTACTAGTTCAAGCATCAAGCACTACGTATATCGAACTCCATAAATACAGTCCCATTCTCTAGCATAGTGATATTTGATATTTTCGGAGCGCGTTGTGAATATAAGATATTTGTACATTATGACTGTTGATTATTCTAGGAATTGCGTTTCTCGAATAATCAACAGTCAAGATACGCGAATAAATATATACTTATAATATGCTTGAATAAAAATTTTAAATGCTACTGTGCAAGGGGGATGAACAAAACACTAATGGAGTTTTGTGTGCAAATGCGGACAGAAAAGTTGCTCTTCTCCCTTTGAGTTTAGGAACGTATCAGTCTTATCCAATGGGAGAATTCATTCAATGGAAAACAGATTCTCCCACTGAACAAGACAGATATTGAGAGACGAGTTTCTGAACTTACAAGAAGAAAGGTGATAACCTTTCTATCCGCGATTGTACACTGGTGGACGTTAATTGAGTCCTTTTTCGATGTAAAATAGTGTAGAATCACTCTAATCAGAGTTTGGCCATAAAAGAATTACTTTTGATTGGTCCGCTATGTTTCATCAAATCCCACACAACATACAATCATGGTACGCCTATGGTAGTAGATTAGGTTAGATTAAGAAAAGATAGACAAAGAAAGGGATTAAAAATATGTTTCTTTTTCTCGCAGGATTTTAACGAAACCGCTCGTTGTGGTCAAACTCTAATTAAGATGACTCTAAAATAGTGTAGAGTCACTCTAAACAGAGTTTGGTCATAACGCGCAGTTTCGGCAAAATTTTGCGAGAAAGAGACATATTTTCAATTTCTCTCTTTGTCTATCTTTTCTTAACCTAACTTAACCCACTGCCATGGACCTACTACATAACCTACTATAATTGGATATTGTGTGGGATTTACCAAAACATAGCGGACCATTCAAAAGTTATTCCCTTATGGTCAAATTGCTTAGAGTGACTCTAAAATAGTGTAGAGTAAACCCTTAAAGAGAAACTGGCCATTGGGGGTCTCGCGTGATTAGCGCACGGGATGAGGGCCCACAAAATGGCGGCACCAATATAAGTTAGAGTGAGAAAAAATATACTCGTCTCACACTAACTTATTGCACTAATGCAGTGCAGCGAAAAAGTACAAACAAACGCACACTCTTACGAGCTCACGTATTTGCGGCCGCCATTTTGTGGGCCATATTCCTTAGTATGGCCAGTTTCTCTTTAAGGGCCATTGCATGTATGAAAATGTTAACCGTAACCGTAAGATCGTAAGAAAACTGACCAATCAGAGTTGATTATTTTCCTTGCGTTCGAGGAATAATCAACTCTGATCGGTCAGTTTTTTTACGTTCTTACGATTCTTATGGTTAGTCTCGATCTACAATAGGTGTAGTAAGCTTTAAGCTTTAAGGAATTGACCAATCATAGTCGAATTATAAAAGAATAATTTATTGTAATTGGTCAATTTCTTACGGCTTAAAGTTTACTACATCTATTGTAAATCGGGACTAATGGTTAAAATTTTTCTACGTGCAAAGGCTCTAAGGATCTCTAAAATAATATAGAGACTCTATAAGAAGAGACAGGATATCGTATGTCAACGTTTTAATTGGCTGCGCCATGTTTGGGTCCTCGCTTCCAGTTAGGAGCATCAGCTGAATGACAACACAAGCAGTCTGTTCTTTTTACTGCACTGGCTGCACTGCTGAACTTGTGCAATAAGTTAAAGTGAGACAAGTATATTTCCGGTTTAGACCCAAACATGGCGAATCTGGTATCTACAGGCGACGGTGTCCTGTCTCTTTTTATAGGGTCTCTAAAATAATATAGAGACCCTTTAATAAGAGTCTGGCTAACACATATATTATCACAATATTTCGATTGAAACATCATGATTGGTCCGCCATTTTTTCTCTAATGACGTAGTAATGCATATAAAGTATAACAAATAATAAAATTTTATTTATTTCATTTTCTCCTTTATCATCGAATGGTAAAATTGTCATTTCGCACTTCTCTTTCATCATTTATACATTATATTGTACATTACATATAAAAAAAACATTTATTCATAAAAACAAAATAAGTTGATTGTAGTTTGAACAAAATGAAATTTGCACGAATAATATTGAAATATTATTCAAATCGATGTTTTGTCAGTGTTTGTGACATTAGTGATTCATAATAATGCATTCGCGCTGAAATTACCTCTTTTAGATTAGAGAAAAAATGGCGGACCAATCAAAACACTCTAAAATCAGATTTCTGTTGGCCAGATTCTTATTAAAGGCTCTCTAAAATAATGTATATGAGCGCGCCATCTCCTGGCTCCCGACTCGTACTTCTCTAGGGACCAGAATTTCGAGATCAAACATGTCTTTAACTACCGTGATCACTGCTGGCGGCAATACGACTTACAGTCGTGGTTATTTATATAAATATAAGCACAATTAATATTTTCAGCTATAATATTCGCAAGCGCAAATAATACATGAGCGATAAGATCAGCCATTTACCCTGGAGAGGTACACGTCGGGAGCCTGGAGATAACGCGCTCATATACACTATTCTAGAGTCACTCTAAGCAGAGTTTGGCCATAATGCGCGGTTTCGTCAAAATCCTGCAAGAGAAACATATTTTCAATCTTTCTCTTTGTTTATCTTTCCTTAACCTAACCTAAGCTATTGCCATAGGCGTACTGTGATTGGATATTGTGTGGGATTTGACGAAACATAGAGACGAAACTTTTGACCAATCAAAAGTTATTCCCTCTTAGTTATGGCCAAACTCTGCTTAGAGTGACTCTACACTATTCTACATCGAAAAAGGACTCAAAAGACCTGTTTTTTTTCGCTGCACTGTTGAACTGGTGCAATAAGTTAAAACGAGACACATATATGTTTTCTTATTTTAACTTATTGCAGTAGTGTAGCGAAAAAGAACAAGTCTAATTAATGAACATCAGTGTACACGATCCGGCTTATAGCAGCTTTAACACTTACTGGATCCAGTTTCCATCGAATATTTCACGTTCACATATTTGTGCATCGTAACTGTTGAGGTTATCATGCTGCATTGTATACTTCCGTCTTTTGAAAGACCGACAGCCGATATTTCTCTCGGTAGTCGTGCATAATACGACGGAGAGAAAAAACGGAACCTTACGATCCCCGCCCTATTATTCTTCGTTCGCCTCGGAGACGAATGGAGGTCGAACGGGCTGTGAGGGATAAGTAATTCCGTCGATGCCTCTTCCGCCCGTCCGACGGCAGAGTCGTTTTATTTAATCGCGAAGGAGGAAGGAATTCAGTCGTTCTCTTACCCTACCCTATCCTATCCTACTCTACCCTCCGTTAGTCGACCGCCCTCTCGGCCGCAAGAAATCCCCCGTTGCCGATACTTTTCCGCTGGAAAATCCATCGAAGAGGTGGAATCGCGCCGCGGCCTGTAAAAATCGTCGTCGACGAGTAAATCCCCCGATATCTCCGTAATCGGATTAACCGCGCGACGAGCGAGCGGATCGTATCGCGCGTCGATAAGGTCGACGTGGCTACAAAAAACGAGGGAGTGAAGGGAAAAGCGGAGAGAGGGAAGAAAAAAGAAAGAAATTATAAAACGTGCGAGCGATTTCGTTAAAAGCGGACTCTAACCGGAACCGTTCCTCACCGTCTGTTGCAGAGGAACTCGATATCGCCGGCCGAGCGTGAGAAGTACAGCAGGCCCCGCAGCACGCCAGATCCGCAGCATCACGAGCACCTGCACCTTGCAAAGAAGATGAAGAAGGAACAGGACAAGGATATAGGCCATGTAAGTGTCTAAGATGGTGCTTCATGTCACATGTTCCGCGATTCGCCTTAATAAAGTCGTGCACGTTTTCTCCGGCAGCAAAGCGACGGTGAAAAGAGCGACCAGGACCTGGTGGTGGACGACGCGAGCGAGGGCCCGACTAGCCCGGCGGCGAACGGCACCTCCTCACCGCGGGAGAACGGCCTCGACAAACTCGGACCTTCCTCGGTGCCACTGAGCGGTCAGGTGAAGAAGGAGGTGCCGCCGCCGTCACCGAGGAGCGGCACTAGTAGCAACGCCAGCACCCCTTCGGCAAAGAAGATGGAGGAGCGCGAGAAACCAACCACACCAATTTCAAAACCAGTCACACCGACGTCTGCTGGTACAATTTGACTGTCCCGTCCCGTTCATGGCGTTTGCTTCTATAAGAAACAAAGCCGTGACACGTCGAAAGCTATGAAACAAGTAACCGTACCGATTGATCACGGCCTAGGTGGCAGTAGCTCTGGTTCGGGTGGCCTGAAGCCATCGAGTTCCAGCAAACCGCTGGTCTCGGCCTCCGTGGTCGGTCCTTATCCGCCGCATTATCCACCACACCACCCGCCAGCGGGTCCCCATGTGGACATGCTAGGCTATCCTCCGGCGGCGCTCAACGGCTACCCGACGAGACCGCCACTTCAGCAGCTCTACGACCCCCACGCCAGCATGAGAGCACCTCTCGGACCGCTCGGTGTTCCGGGTGGAAAACCGTGAGTGTTTCTCTCTCTCTTTCTCTCTCTCTCTCTCTCTCTCTCTCTTTTGATTAGTTGTCATTGTTTCAAGTGCAATGGTAACGAATTAGCCGCTTTATTTAATTAAATGATTGTAGAGCTTTTTGATTAAAATTGAAAAATATATATAAAAGCAACGGTTAGTAAGAGATTTGGTGGTTTTGACTAGTGTCGAGAAAGGATGCGATAACATTAATTAAAAAGCCACGTGATGAATCTTTAAAAGTTATTAATTTTATCTTGAACTCTCTTTTTGTCTATGTAAACATGTTATAAACAATTGTTTGATACCTTTATACGAATTCACCACTGTCGTCAATTATACCAGGCTTAGTTTTGCAAGATTTGAAAATTCATGTACTCAACCGTCCAAATCTCGCATCTCCACTTTCGGTATATGGACGATGTGGTTATGGCTACTTCAAAGAACCCGACAGTTCACCATTCTAAATATTTTGAATTCCACACATCGTCAATTCCTTTACAGAACAAATATCCGAAATACATCTCGTGGATATCCTATAGATGTCGCGATATAATCAATCTACAAACTGCAATCTATCAGTACAATATCTTGTCATTCTTTATCTCCCGAATATTTCAGTTATCATTCGGTTTAACAGACGACTATATAATACATTATCAAATATTGAGGTGTTACTGAGATGTTACATAATATTTACTTTCTGCTTTAGGCCCTGTTGTATAAGAAATATTTGTTTTTGTCGATTATTATCGTTCTTCTTCTTATTCTGTTACTTATAACAGACTACATATACCATTGATATGTACTTCATTATCTTCGTTCAACCTTATCGTCATTATGTTAGAATTGTTTTACAATTTGACAAGTTCTCCAAATGACTGTTTTCAATTAAAATTGTCTCTAAATGTGTTAAATATTTGTATCGTTAGTAAGTTTTTTTATTGCTATAACTTGTCACACATGATATATTAAATTTATTAATCTTTTTAAAAAATATCCACGGCACACACATAGTTTACATAGTTACAAATAACGATATGTTGTAATGACAGTCTTTTCTTGGAAATCTTGGAAGTGACTTGCAAATCCCGGAAGAGTATCTATTGAGAATGATTGTCTTCATATGGTCACCCCCAAGTCTTTTCAACAATGATTTTCAAGTATGATCTCTCTGTTTGACATTACATGCGTTACTTTGCTCCGTTGCTTATAACCAATAATTATTTGTAATTTATAATTTTGGCTGAAAATGACCACAAGAAATGGTCGAGTGGGAAGAAGGAGCTTCAACGAGACACTTGCACGAATGAGAAAATTCTGCAAGATCCGACGTTTAGGCAGAATTTCTCTGTGACTTCTTTTTCGTCTCACTGCCTCTTTCCATGTTACAGAGCGTACAGCTTCCACGTGTCTAGCGAAGGTCAAATGCAGCCGGTGCCTTTCCCACCCGACGCTCTAGCGGCTCCCGGGATACCGCGTCATGCGCGTCAGATAAACACGCTCACCCACGGAGAAGTGGTCTGCGCAGTGACGATCTCGAATCCGACCAAGTACGTTTACACCGGCGGCAAGGGATGCGTCAAGGTGTGGGACATCAGCCAGGGTGGTAGCGGCAGCGCCAAGCCTGTTTCGCAGTTGGATTGCCTGCAACGGGACAACTACATTAGGTCGGTGGTAACACGTGTCTTCATTCGTATTCGTGACACATTAACTCCCAAACGCTATACGGTCGATGTAATTAATTTCCGACTGAATTCTGGATGACATTTAGTCGTGTCCGCCGGCTGTATATCATGCCGAAGCAGCGGCGCGCATCGATTTACCGCACACATTTTCCGTATGCATCTACCCCCTTCTCTTCCTCCTCTTCTTCCTCCTTCTCCTCCTCCTCCTCCTCCTCCTCCTCCATTATCTCCACTACCTCCACCACAACCACCTCCTCCTCCTCTTCCTCTTGCCATCCCTCACCGTCTCTCCGCTACTACTACCACCCCCGGTTGGTTCCCCGCGCTTGCAGCATGCGGGAGCGTAATAATTATTTAAAAGCGCGCATAAGTGGCAGCATTTAACAGGATTAATGTAACGACCGCGTCGTTCCTCTCGGTGTTCGTTAATCAGGTCGGTGAAGCTGTTGCCGGATGGACGGACTCTGATAGTCGGTGGCGAAGCGAGTAACCTGAGCATTTGGGACCTAGCCAGTCCGACTCCGAGGATCAAGGCGGAATTGACATCGTCAGCGCCGGCCTGTTACGCCTTGGCGATCTCTCCGGACTCCAAGGTCTGCTTCAGTTGTTGCAGCGACGGCAATATCGCCGTCTGGGACTTACAGAATCAGACGTTGGTGCGCCAGTTCCAAGGACACACAGACGGCGCTTCCTGCATCGATATTTCCGCCGACGGCTCAAAGTTATGGACCGGCGGTCTCGACAACACTGTGCGTTCTTGGGATCTACGCGAGGGCAGACAATTGCAACAACATGACTTCACGTCGCAGATATTTTCTCTGGGCTATTGTCCCACTGGCGAGTGGCTGGCAGTCGGTATGGAGAACTCGAACGTCGAAGTACTCCACGCCACTAAGCCTGACAAGTATCAACTGCATCTGCACGAATCCTGCGTGCTTTCGCTGCGCTTCGCCTCCTGTGGCAAATGGTTCGTTTCCACTGGAAAGGATAATCTGCTGAACGCGTGGCGCACGCCATACGGTGCCTCGATATTCCAGGTGGGTCATCGATTGTTGCTCGTGCGAATTTATTACTTCCGACACGTCGTGCACAACTGTCGATATCTCGATACTAGCCATCCTTACCGTTCTTCTTATTCTTTTACAGTCGAAGGAGTCATCGTCGGTGTTGAGCTGCGATATCTCCACCGACGACAAGTACATCGTGACAGGATCCGGTGATAAGAAAGCCACCGTCTACGAAGTGATATATTGAGCCATCGATTCGACGGTGTACTCGAATACTCGTGCAACGTCGACCGTATCAAGTTTGTTCTGACTCACTTACGTGTGACCGACTCGCAATCGAAGTGGAATCGAAAGGGATAGTAAAATGCATCTCTTTCGCGCGAATCTTCGATGCTTCGTCCGTAAAACGATACCAAGAGGATACACGCGAGTTTCGCGGGCACTACGGGACTCTCGGTCGCCACAGATCCGAGAGATAGAGACGGCGAGGACAGCCGAGACGACTTCCTCTCGCACGCTTCTGCAATGTGCGAGAGCCCCAGTGATCGAATTAGTGTGAATCGCGAAAATATAAATATATTTGAAACAGAAGAATATATGATGCGGAACGTATTAGCTACGTAAGATTGTATAGAGCCTATGTTCGCGCGTGTGTGAGTAGAGACGAGCGGGATCACGATGAGAGAGTAAGAATGAGAGACGTGTAAGTTCGCACCGGACTGTATTATCGCGCGGGAGGTCGACGCGAAGTCGTTTGTGTAATATATTCTGTAGGATTTTTGAGATTGTAGAATTGCGTGCGATTGCATGTCCGGGGAGAGAGAGATAACGGGGTGTTTCGATGAGTTGAGTGCGCGCATTTTCGTCGCGGGCGTCGAGCGCGAGCATCGCTGACGTCGATCAACAACATGGAGTGAACGACGCCGCGGCGAAAACACCTCTGAATACGTGGAATGCTGATGATCTAGTGTCGTAGACCTGTCAAAGTAGGGATGTATGTTGTGTCGCAGAATTATACATAATATATTGAGCACACGCAGAGAGAAAGAGACATCCACATACAGACATACATATACATACGTGTACACATCACACACATACATACACGTAGACAGAACCGTCAGATAGCGGTAAAACTTAGGGCTATGAAGAATCCGATAAGCATCGATCACGCTGGACGAAAGAGCCGACGTAAATGGTGATCTTTGACATTTCTACCACCGACAAGAGGAGCATATAATTTGTACTTATCGCTTTGATTTTTAATTACAATTCTTTCATAATTATATATACATACATAAATATATATGGCACTGTTGCGTCTGCCGTTAAGACTTTATTATAATTGAGATTTTATAAACAGGTCGCGCGCGCGGAGATAGGGAGAGATCAAAAGAGATACAAAAGATCGCGAAAAACGAAACAAACGCGAATAGAGAGAGAGAGAGAGAGAGAGAGAGAGAGAGTGCTCTCCGGTCTTGCGCGTTTTGACCGAGACTTTAGGGAAAACTGGCTTTCATACGCCTGTTACAAGCGGGATAATAAAACGAGATCGGTAATAAATATCTCGACAACTAGAAAGAGAGAGAAAGATAGAAGTGACTCTATGTAGTTGCGCGCGGAAAACTTACCGCGTGGCGGCTTCTTTCTTGATATACATAACACACAGTGTACATCGTTTGCGAGTACTCGACTGCCATAATAGGCATACATTACTACGCATACGCGTAATACGCGCGAGCGGACCACGTACGTGGGCGGATTTTGCAGAATATTCAATAAAGTATTTTTGTGACTACTCATCGTGACCCTAGGCTTATATAAAAGAAAAAAAAAACATAAGGAACGAAAAGGTACCATCGAGAGAAGCGAGATCCGGTCGAGCGCGATCGGGGCGTTACACCCTTGCGCGCGCGTGTCTGTATCCGCTGCAGATCGTCGGGAAGACGAAAGATAAGAAAGAGAAGACGGGAAAAAGGGAATAAAATAAAAAAAGGAAGAAACACACTGACTCTTTAAAACGCTGCCGCTCTCTTCGGCGCGACGAAGACGGAGGTGCGTCTTGGACTTAGGGTACCATAGCTAGCGCCATTATTATTCGGAACCGTATGGTGAAAGCGGGTGATGCGTAATGGAGATTTATATTTTGTTACAGGAAGGCACACACACGTTGACACCGCTGTGATCGTCCGAAATTCAAATGCCATACAATACTGCCGCGACTAAAAAAAAAATGAAAGAAAAAAAAATATAAAAGTGAATGAGAGAACGTAAACTGAAACGGGGAAAACTTTGCGCGACACACGGAGAGTCACGAAATAATAAGACGCGGTCAGAGAGAACACCAACGCGCTTTTTACGCCACGCACTTTTACGCACGCACGCACGCACGCATGTACAGACAGATAGACGGACGAACGAACCAACGAACGCACGCACGCACGCACGCACGCACGCGATTGCGAAAGAGACGACGCGATTTTGGACGAGCACAGCTCCGGATTATATAGACCAATAGTAACAACGATACCTCAAGAAGACTCAATAGTTAATTATCTCTAAACTCAATCGACTTGTACAGAATCGAGATATTCTTTTACAGCAAAGTAACATACACTTTCACTCACACGTACACATATACACATACGCACCGTGGACAAAATGAAAAACAAACGTGAAAGCAAGAAGGAAAAAAAAATAACACAGGAAACTGCGCGCGACAGAAAGATAATCGCCACAAGCCGCGACGATTGATTGTGCCCCATTTTCCCCATTTTCTCCCTTCCTTCCCTCCATCCAAGTCCCATATCCAACTGACAACCCCTCGTACTAAACTTGTACACGTCGTGTACACGTCAAACTGCGTCTCCGTGCTCGCATTTTGCACTCCGCGAAAGCGTACGAAAGCCGTGGGTGAGAAAAATAATACGTTCGTAATAAACGGAAGACGAGACAGCGTTAATCTTTTTCCAAGCACTGTTCAAGTTGTTCCTATAGCTACGCGAAAAAAAATTGTTTCTTTCGGCAATTAAATCCTCTATATCTATATATATACAAGGATCTATCTCAACGTGATTATTTTCGCCAGCCCGTCTCCCCGATCCCGTAAGTCGTGTGTTTTTAGTATAATTCGACATTCGAAATCTTGTTTAACTCTAGTAAAGTCGAAATTCGATTTGGCGGAAACTTAAAATTTCTTTTTTTTTTCTCGTTTTTAGTTAAAAACTATTGATTGTCTTCTTGATATCGATTATTTTATTGATATTTTTCAATTACGCTGATCCTAATGTCGGTAGTTTTTTTCTTTTTTTTATAATAGTATGTACAAAAATATAGGGTTACTTTTCTCGATCATAAAGAAGCAAAATTCCACGCGCTGTAACTTCGAAAATAGTAATGCCAACGAGATGATTCAACAGGCATTTTACAGGCTAAAGTCCTTAATTTCTACATATATTTATAGATATAATGTTTAATTATTTGTTGCAATGTTACACGAATCTAAATCAAGATATGTCAAATGTGAAAATGAAGTTGAGTAAAAATGAGTTTGTTCTCCACATACAAATGTTCAAACAAAAGGCACAAAATAAAAGTGCAGAACGCAGATTTTTCTATTTAATTTGCGTATCTACAGATTGCGATATAAATTTTTTTTGCACCAAGTTATTCCATATTGAAATAGAAATAGTATTTTGCCTTTGACCACTCAGAGCAAAAACGAATTAGTATATGACGTTCGTTGACAAATGAATAAAAAGCTTAATGTTTCTTCTTTCAAATACATTTTTCATATTTTTGAAAACATAATTTTCAGTGTAAAAGCAACTGAAAGGTAAAATAAAAAAAATTGGACTGTCGTCATTTTTCACTTAATTTGTCAAATCTTGATGAAGGACAATGGCGTCATATTTTTCTCATATTTTTTAAGAATTAAAAATTTCTTGCCAACGATGCTTTCCAAAATACTTTCATATCGTCATTTTATTGAAGTTACTGATAGTTGAATTGTATCAATTTTTCAATATTGAGTGAGAATGTTTAATCTATTATCGGATTATATTACCTGGAAAGTTGAAGTTTGACTTATAGCCGCGTAGTATTACAGCCTCGATTCTTTACAAAAGATAGTAGCGGGTCATAGCGGAAACTATGATACTAATTTCAGAGGAAATAAACCATATTTGTCCAAGACTCGAATCTTGGTTAGTCGAGGTTTGAATCTAGATTAGTCAAGACTCGAACCAGAGAGAAGCCTGAGAATGGCTACTAGCCTGATTTCAATGGCCAGAGCTAAACACATTTTCGAGACGCCATTTAAAGTGCGTTTTTACTACGTCTGTTAAGCCCGTATCAGACTACCGACTGTACAGGCCGACCCGACTGCCGACTATGACTACCGACTCTCAATGGACCAATCGCAGTAAGGCGTCGAATCAGCGCGTACTTTACGCCGAATAAAATGGGACGATTTGATTGGCTTAATTCGAACGACGCGACAAGTGACGTGCTAAGTGAGAACTCAGCCTAACCGAAATCAAGCTGGTGGTCGCAATGACGTATGTACATAGACCAAGCATTCCTATACTTCTGCTGTAGCAGCAGGTGAAGCCGGAAGTTGGCAGTTTAAAACAGAGTGAGAAAGTTAATTTGCTCTTAGTGCTTTCTCATTCTATCGTATAAGAAGAATATGGCCGCTGTAAAACTGTCAAGTGTTATATATAATGCAGTGCAGAATTAAAAGAAAAATATTATATATTTTACTGATCTCGATATAAAATCAATATTTATAATATTTTATGCTATGTATAAATAATCACAGCAATTGCTCTTATCCTGTTCTCATTCTACTGTCACATGAAAAAGGTTGCTATGACGGAATACAGTTCTTGGATAAGGTTTAGTGCTGTAAATAGTTATATTTAGTGCTGTAAATGCTTTAGAGCGACGAATGGATCAATCACATTGCTTTATTTAACGTTTTAAAGTATTTGCAGTGTTAAACAAACTCTTCTTCTTGACAGTCAATAATGTAGAGTAAGAAAGCACTAGGAGCAAATCAATTTTCTTACTCTGTTTTAAACTGCCAACTTCTGGCTTTACTTTGCGGACAGAATGCTTGGGCTGTGTTCCGAAATTCACTGCTAGTACTGAAATTCTATAATATACGTAACATAAACTATAGATTTTTAGTACTGGCAGTGCATTTCGGAACGCAGCCTTGGTCTATGTATATACATCATTGGGTGGCCGCTCTTATGGCTCCTGCCCACAGGACGTGGCAACACTGCCACGCGACGGAAGTTCGTGCGACAGCCAATCAATATGCTGCTTCCCGTAATAACCTTGTAACTCTCACGAAAAAACAACATATTGATTGGCTGTTGTGCGAACTTTCGCCGCGCGGCAAGCGTTGCTGCATTCTAGGGTGCGTTCAGATTCCCTACCCGGATTCTATTACTAAAAACACTATAGTATATGTTACATATACTATAGCACTTTTAGTATTAGGCTGCGTTCCGAAATTCACTGCCAGTACTGAAAATCTATAGTATACATAACATAAACTATAGGTTTTCAGTACTGGCAGTGAATTTTGGAACGCAGCCTTAGAATGCACCTGGGTAGGGGATCTGAACGCAGCCCTGTGTGCAGAAGCCATTAGGTTTCTCTCCGCTCGAACCTTTTCGGGAACGGACTTCTCTCGATACCGTTAGATGGCACCAGGCAGTCCATCTCGAAGCCCATCGAAGAGGGCGCTACGATCTTTCAACTAATGAGCTTGGCAGAGTTTGTGATGGGTTATTAAGGTGTTGGGTATATGTGATGAAACGTGTATTTTGCGAATACAGTGATAAAATACCTTCTTCAAGATGAACATGTCAGTAGAGAAGAGAAAATGCCCGTCGGCTTTGCCGATCAATTGGCCATCACGGGAGGAACCGTCGAGAAAGAGCCAGAACCAGTTGGCGTCATCGGGAAAGGTCGATGTTTATTATTACAAGTACGTTGAATAAACTTATCTCTTAAGGAATCATCATATCGTCTAGTGTAAAACTATTCGATCGATAGATTTTCCCATACGTTCGTCAATTCTACGAAATCTCCGCAATCCACCGTAGTGCAAGACGCGGGAATGATCATAACCTCTACATATCGAACGACCTAACCTCTAAACTAATGACGCTCTTCGTTCCAGCCGAGGGAGAAGCGACGCGACGTTAGTACCGCCGATCAGGCAAACTGCATCGATTTTTAAACAACCGGTGACCATTTACAAGATGCAGGAAGGGAAAGTGAAGGACGTAAAGCAAACAGGTACTCAGGAGAAACCGAAGCAGGTTAGTTGATGGGTCAATCTCGACTGATCCGTGTAATCCGAGTTGTAATAATCAGTGTCTCGCCAATAAATCGAAACTTATCGCACCGTACCGTACCCCATGCCATTCTCACGGCACCGTTAATCGACACCCCAGTAATATTGCACATGTATAGCGCATATAAATGTAGGTATCTCCCTACAATTCTAATGTTCATTGTTACCTGTCCTTGTAAATTCACGTGATACAAATCATTGCTTTAGGAAGGAAGCGAAAAAACTGATGGCAAATATGGCTCCCAAGATAAGCCTAAGCAGGTAACTCTATCCATGCTCATCATGACATTGTCAATAATTTGGTTACATCCATTGTATGTTTTTTTGTGTGTTTTGTTGTATGTTTTTTAGTGTGTTAACAACATTGACTTGCCATCATGTATTAATATTTAAAGGACAGATGAAGAAGGTGGAGCTTTTTAATTATCGTCATCCTGGTTTTTATTTTGAGTTGATTATAAGTCACTATATGTTATATGTGTGATGTGTACTATAGAAGATTGATTATTATATACTGTTATGTGTATATAGTATATTATTATATACGTATATATAGCAACAATCTCACGATTTTTATATATTTTTTGTATTACATAGAGGAAGTATGGCCATTTGTGTGCTTTTTTCTTTTTTGGCTTGCGATGTTTAATTAGTAGATTGGTGCGCGCAAGTGACTGGTAATTTATCACTAAACAATACAGCTGTTTCCAGCTGTTCTGGGAGAAACGTTTGGAGAAATTGCGGGCTTGCGACCCCAACGGCTATGAATTCGACGCGATGGACTTGCCAAAAAACTTAAAGCCAGTGGGGCCAAATATCACGGAAGAGACTCTGCTGCAGAGTGTCGCCACCGCGCTACACGTTTCTACTAATGCAGTTACGGGACAAACGGGCCCAAAAGCAGCCTTGGAGAAGAACCCAGGCGTGTTTCTTAATCCGGAACAACCACTTGTACAGGTAAAATTGGTTAATCCCTGAGAGGAGCACGTTTTGTGGTGAAAGTGCCATTGGAATAGCGAGCTTGCAATAGTGCTAACGAGCAACCTCGTACTTTTATTTCAGGCGGTCTCGATAGCGGATGACGATCTCAAGAAGCAAGAGGAGCGAGTGGCTATTGCAAGAAAAAAACTTCAAGACGCGCTACGTGCTCTGCATACCTAAAGTGTGTTTATGTTATGACCGACGTTATTCGTTTTCATCTCTTAATTTTTAATTTAGTTAAGTCCGTTATAAATTATGTCGCAATATCTTTTGTAATAAATGTTTTTGTAAAGAAAAGAAAAGACCAACCGAGGCAGTCGTTCCTCACAGCACGTACGGCGACAATCGTGCAGCACCGATCATCTGCGAAGGTCTTTCAATGAAGTTTCGTGGCACCAAGTTGAGTAGTTGGGTGAAAGTACACACTACGTGGCAGGATTGTTTAGCGAAAACGAGCAGTGCGAAAGACAATCGGTATTCTTTGTAGTATACTGGGATCAAGATTTTTGTTTTTGTCCCGGTAGGATCCAACTTAACTAACGATTGTCACGGAAATAGAGGATTATTCGATATCGACAAATGACCGGAAAAGAATACGTGTAGGTGATGTGCCAAAATGTGCGTTACATTCTGGTCGGCTTTGCTGGAGAATCGACTCGAAAAAATTGCGACGCCGACGAAGTGACTCACTTGACTCTCACGAACACCTGCAACCAGCAGCAACAGCAACAGTTGAAACTACAATGCTCTTGCCGGCAATAAATCGAGTTTGGCAAATGGTTCACATTAATTATGCAAATCGCCGTGCTCGTACACGGTCGGAGTTGGCGTGGAAAATCGATCGGCCTTGAAATATCGCCACAAATTCGAGCTTGTAATGACTTAGTAAGAAATATTCTGGGATCAAAACTTCGTCTCCTTCGCCGGCAAAATTTTCAATGCGCGTTCGAATGGACGATTCTCCGCGCTTGAGAGTCTTCGTCAAGGACTCCGCCGAGAACTCTTGTAGTTTACCTACAAGGATTTCCCAGAACAGTTCCCAAAACTGCACGCTTTCTCCCTCCCTTAGGCTCTCGGAGTCTTGCGTATTGTGCGACCCGAAGTTGTGTATCCGCGAGCCGTACAGCCTGCTGGGAATGGGTGCGTGCACAAAAGAATGCTCGGGCAGGTATACAGGCGTCGGTTTTCAGCCGAGCATAAGCCAGGTGGTAACCTCTTTTTTTCCCGACTTCGCCGCCCTCTCTCCCTTTCCCCTCAGTCCTCTCTGCCCGTCTCTCGCCCTGCGGCCCGATACGGCTCTCCACCTCCGACCAACAGCTGTTTCCCTCCTCGGCAAGGGTCGCTCTCCCTTATTGTCAACCAGATGGAGGGAGCGAGACAGAGAAAATGAAGAGAGAGAGGGAGAGGGGCGTTCTCTCTCCGCAACACCATGGCACATGTCCCAGTTTAAATCGTTATAACCCGTCGAACACATGACTTGACGACAACGACGACGATCCACCCGGCCTAATCGGCGCGAGCGGTGGGTAATGACAACGCGAATCGTCGTCGACGAGAATTCACGGCGAATCGCCACCGCCTGCTGCTGCTACTGCTGCTGCATCCTGAGCCCTGAGCTCTCGTGGATCAATAGCGCTACCGCAGATTCTTGCAATAATTTATGCGCCGTGGAGGCAACATCCGGTTCGCGGATGAGGCAGAGAGGGGATAAAGGAAAAAGAGAAAAAGAAACGACGTGGATAGATCGCGTTTGCGCGAAACTCATTAGTATCTATACGATAGTATTCCCATAGTAGTTCTCTGCGTTAATTTAATAAGATGATTACATTTTCACATGCAAGTAATGCACGATGCGCAAATTGTATTGGAGCTATATTGCGATAATCGCGAGCGAAACGTCGACGACAACGACACGATGCTGCGCGCGGAAAGCTGTCGACCATCCGTGTTTGCAGAACACTTTTCTGCATAATTCTGGGAAATAAGACAAAAGCTGTCAAAAAAAATATTCCTGCAGCAATGATACACAGATACTACTTGCATAATGCTTATGTGATTTCTTGAAACAGATTTTGTCTGTTATTAAAATGTATATTGTATAAGGCATTCGTTTTTGCGTGTAATTAACAATGCACTTTAAAATATTTGTCCACAGTCGATACTGTAGCCTCTTTGCTTCCTGACATCAAAGCATCTAACAAATCCTGGTACAGAACTACCTTGAACTTTTCATCAAGATGTGCCATTTGTATGTGTTCATACACCAAGTATATAATACAAATCCTGTGCTATTATTTGCTTGATGACAATATGTGATATGACAATATTGATAATATTTCTGGAAAGATAGTTTGAGAATATATTTCTTAGGAATAATATATTAATTGTTTGTCAACTATTTGTGTGATTAACTTTATATCTAATCCTGATCTCAAACAGCATAAATATCTAAAATACATTTTAGAAATATCCTAAAAATATCCAAGTAGAATATCTTTCAAGTCTCTCCAAAATGTCTTCTAGATATTTATACTGTATAGGAGTGTGAGAGCATTGCAAAGAATATATTAGAAAAAAATTATCTGTAAGAATATATTAGAAAAAAATTACCTGTAAGAATATATTAGAAAAAACTTATCTGTAAGAATATATTAGAAAAAAATTATCTGTAATTAATGTCATACAGTGACGTATTTAACGTGGGATTTCTATCACCAACAATTAATATGTCATCTTTGAATTTGACATACTTGAAAGAGTATATTACATAAATGTAGATATTTACTTGAATCTAGAAAGTACCAATTTAGTATCATGTTGTAACAGCCCAGATACACAAAATCTTCAAAAAATGTTCTGGGACATTCTTAGAATGTATGAATGCTTTAGAATGTCTTTAAAACGTCTTTTGAAGATTTGTGCTGTATGGGAGTTTTAAAAATTGTTTTGAAATTACTAGCAATGCTAATTTTTATACTATTCAAAGGCTCTCTTTTTTCATCTCTCGAAAAATATGTTACAGCATTACTGTGCGTGATTGATTTGTTCATGCGCTTTCTGCCCGCCGTTGAGTAGTACTTGACAAGCAAAGGTGCGTCCGACTATTATTTTGTCGTACAATGACCTCAACTCCTCATTAAGGAAAGTGGCGGCTCGTAGCGGAGACTAATTGACAACTTCGCACGCCGAAATAACGGGTCTGATCATCTCGTAGACTCCTTATCCGCTCGTCTAATATCCGTTCGCCCGGCGTTGAAGTTCGGTCCTGTGAGTTTGCAGCACTGTATCGAAAACAGTTCGCGCCGCGGCAGAAATAACGTATTCCGTGAATCGTCTCGTTCTCATGATTTCGGCTCGCCGAATGCGAGTCTGGTGCCCGAGTCGTCGCCGGGAGTACCGAAGGTAAGTTTCGCGCGTTCGTCGTGTCGAGATATTGTCAAATGAGCATCCGAAATGGCTATCTCGCGGAACGAACAGTCGGGAGTTCCGAAAAGAGTACTTCGCGCGTTCGTCATCACCATCATCGATCATAAATCCGTTGGAGGAGAATGTTGTGCGCGAATATTGGAGGAAAGAGTAAGTCTCGCGTGATCGTCGTGCCGAGATATCGCGAAGTATCGGGAATGATCATATCGCGGAACGGGCGGTCTTGGAAATCTCGAGAATTCGACAACGCAAAACGATCGCTGTGTGCGGCGCAGAGATGGTACTAGTGTCACGATCAATGGTTAGGCGACAGTTTCTCGAAAAGTGGAGGGGATAATGTTGATACCAAGGAAAATCTCTACACGATATAATTTAAATATCAGTTATTTGTAACTGCACACTGCTGAACTAATGCAAAAGGTTAGAGAAAACGTATACTTGCCTCGTTTATTGCACCAGTTTAGCAGTGCAGTTACAAAGAACAGATCTTTAAATTATATCGTGTAGAGATTTTCCTTGGTATCAACATTATCCCTTCCACTTTTCGGGAAACTGTCGCCTAAGCGCCTCAATACGCGTATATACAGTGGCGCTAATCGTCGGACGTCTTTAGAGATCCTTTAATAAGAGATCGGACACCGTCGCCCATAGATATTAGATTCGCCATGTTTGGGTCCAAACCGGAAGTATACTTATCTCACTTTAACTTATTGCACCAGTTCAGCAGTGCAGCCAGTGCAGCTGAAAAGAACAGACCACTGCTTGTGTTGTCATTCAGCTGATGATACTAACCGGAAGCAGGGACCTAAACATGGCGCAGCCAATCAAAACGTTGATATATGGTGTCCGATCTCTTATTACAGGATCTCTAGACGTCTTCAAGTGCTACACGTAATGAGAATTGAGTGTCAGACAAGTGGATATTCAGAATAGCGTCGACAAAGCATCGGGGAGTTAGGATGTTCGATTGGGAAGCCAGGACGGAGAACGCGGAACAAGGTAGCACAAATTGCCTATACTTGTCTTGTCAATTTTCCCGTCAACTTTCAATCATTCTTCTAACTTTCGTAATTGATAGCTCGGTACACGTGCGACAACGTAAATAAACGGATTGCACGTCAATTAGTTACTTTAACTTTAAATTCGATTTTCGTCGTTGATATTTCAATTGTGCAATCTTACTTGGTGATCGTGTATTCTTGAATCGGTTTGGCGAAAATTTTCGTGATTAAAATCTCGGCACTAAAGCCACGTCAATATGTGGGTTGCACTAAAGAATTTTTTATATTTTATTTATTAAGTAAATATCCATTTTTAGTGTATTGACAGTCCGATATATAGTTCTTCCGATTGCTACTACATACTGACACATCACTTTTGCGTTCTATTTTATTAACCAATCTTAAACGACAAGAATAACAACTGCGTTTTAGATGTGCAAAACAACTCAGTTTTTCAACAAGTCATAGACCACGTTTTTATCACATTTAAAATCGGACTTTTAGATGATTGTATTAAGCCGAACGTTATAAATCGCTCGTCGCTAGTCGGTCAAGGTCAGTGCAGCCAGCTCGCTTAGCGAGAAGACATAACATGATATCGCTCGGGCGATTTTCCATATGATGTAGTTGTTCACATTGACTTCGTGAAACGCGTTAGCGATTCGTATTTCTACTATACATATATAAAGCTAAATTGATTTTTGTGTCAAGCTGCGCTCTGTAGATCGCTTCGGTGCTCATTGAAAAACCTCACGAAACTGACGCGTGGAATTAAACCAACCACGGAATTAAACAGAAACGAGACACCATTGGTATCGTCATCCAACGGTCACGATATGAAACATACGATACGAGAGAGAGAGAAAGAGAGAGAGAGAGAGAGAGAGAGAGAGAGAGAGAGAGAGAGTACATAAAATAAAAATCGAAAAAAATACCCGCGAAAATTGGGCGACACAAACGAATTGGGCAAAGTCAGTATCATAATAATTGTCCAAAGTAGAAGACTTTTTTTGTATAATTGAACATTTTTTCCGTGTACCTGGAATCTCACTTGCGCCGAACTTCTGGGTCTTATTGCTCGAGAACGCATGACACGACGTTGACGGTTTGCACGACTATTGCTTATTACGACATTAGAAGAGTTGCTTATTATTGAGACTTCGATTTCAAAAATCTGATGACTCACCTGTTTCGCATCGACATATTGGAATTTATTTCTTGCGAACGCGTGACGCGACGTTAATACGAGTTGTACAGCAATTGCTAATTGTGATCCTAAAAGAGTTTCTAGTTTCTAATTTCTAGATGATAAGTTTCTTATCATCGAAATTTCGATAGCGTATACCTGGTAACTCATCTATCAGTATTGCATCGAACTTTAGAATTTCATTTCTCGACAACGCGTAAGGCTCCGTTAATGGATTATACAGCGATTACTTAATTTTCAATCTAGATAGGATTTTGAATCTAGATATGACTTGTCACTGACAGTTCGATGCGTAATTCGTGGTATCACCAATTGGTGAGATGCTCACCAATTAGTGAGCCAATTATCTGTCACTTACATCAGTCTATTGCAACTTTTGAAGCTTACATCTTGATCTACGATATAAATATCTATGTGTACTTAAAATCGATAATGTCGATATTGGATGATAACGTTGTCGACATTTTTAATTTCATCTACGCGATGATGTTTTCTCGTCGAAATTCGCCATTCACTTTGGCACCCCATTAACTCCCATCGGAATTTCGACGGCGTATAATAAACGATGCGCATGAATATGAATGCGAATCCGCGTGACGGATATGAGGGAATTGAAATTGCCACGAGACACGTCCCGAAATAATCTCTCTCATTCTCACCCTCCGTCGCCGACCAACCCGTCACTCGTTGCACGCTCGTGTACATAATTTTCGCGGGAATTTTTTTCGATTTTTATTTTATGTGCTCTCTCTCTCTCTCTCTTTCTCTCGAGTGTCATGCGTTTCATATCGTGACCGTTGGGCGATGATACCAATAGTGTCTCGTTTCAACACGGTCGGTTTAATTCCGTACGCCAGTTTCGCGAGATTTTTCAATGAGCACCACTTTCGTAAAACGCACAGCGTCGATCCAACGAACAGAAAAGCTCGACGCCTTCGCACTTAAAGACCTTATCTGGAACACATCGAAGATTACATCCTCCGCTGTCTTGGGCGACGCGAGTCGGCGCGTATAAATAGACACTCCGCGCTACGGCGGAGTTATCGATCTTCGCAGGCAGTATTCGACCATCGGAAGTTGACCGACTTGACTATACTATTTGTATCGGGGTTACTGGCCGGTGAGTATCCGCGGATTTATCCGCGGTCACGAAGCGACGCGATTTCGCGCCCGTCCGTCCGCCAGGTCATTCGTTCCTGCTGTCGTTTGCGCGAAGGTAACTCGACGATCTCTCGATCGTCGAGAGTCAGCTCACGAAAGCAACGTCGGCGACGGGAAACTCGCAAGGGCTGCACCGGAGGAAAGGAGGCGTTGGTCCAACGCGGCGCGCGCGGAAGAACAGCTGGGGGACCTTCGACTCCCAACAACCGCGCTGTACGTAATCGATGTCGACAGACTTTCTCTCCCATGGATCCACGAGACGTGAAGAGAGGAGAGAAGAGAAGGTCGGACGCGCCTACAACCACTCATTCGGGCTCTTTCCATTTTCACCAACCTCCAAGAAGGCTGAAAAACACGCATTCTTGTGTTTCTGCCGAATTTTCTTTCACGTCGAACGTGACAGGAATTCGTTTTAGCTCATCATAAATCACTAAGCGATACGCAGAAGAGCCATTTATAAAAAAAAGCGGACTATTCATTTGTTCGATCTTAGACTTTCATCTCGCTTGTGTAAACGCCCGATCGGTTCTTCCTCGTCGCGCAGTCCACGCCAATTATGCGAGCGTTTTTCCAAAACGAGTCAGCAGATTTCGCTAGATTTTTCTTGTACACCTACGTGTCGGCGTCAAATTATTATAACTAGTAATGATTAACAGTTTCTTTGTCGTGATCCTACGACGGAGCAGCCTCCAAAATTCTATCCTATTGTCTTTTAATGTTACAAGTTGCCACTGTTTCCTGAAGTTAAGGTTTTGTGATGATCTGGAAAAAAACTTCTAAAAGATCCCCAATTGAATAAGAATTTTTAGAAATATTCAGAAAATTTCTACGTGTTGGGTCTCGCATTTGCTTATTTCACATAAATGCTATTTGCAGCTGATAGGTCGTATCATATTCAGTCTATTTCCAGACTATTAAAGTTACATTGTAATTTTTAGTACAATATTCTCTCCATTTATCGCATATTGAATATAGATAAATAATGGCATTATTGGGTAAATTTAGTGATATTATTTTTTCTTAATCTGCTTATTATTGTTTTCTTATTGATGTTGGAAATTTCATCAGAATTTGGAAATGCATAAGAAATGAAAAGAAGAGTTTTGGAAAAGCAAAAAGATATAAATTATGTGTTCAGAAATTTCGATAAAATTTAGTATTATAAAGACGTAAAATTTAGTATTATAAAGACGATAAAATTTAGTATTATAAAGACAAAGACGTAAAATAACAAAAGTAAAAAAAATCATGTTAGATTCAGAATAAGATTTGAGGTTTAAGGAACGATATAAGAGGCACACCTAACTAGCACAATTAGCAAAATTTACAGTAAATTGTAAATTATGCCAGTCCGGAGTGTTTTGACGGCGTGTTGATTGTTGTCATACTTCGCGTACACGAGCGTCGAATGTACACATCGCTCATTGGCGGGCGGGCGACGACAACGATTGTTTTGGTATTCTTTCGTACGTCGCGTACTTTTCCGTAACGCAGAGTGTTACATTACGTTTTACGAGC
Source organism: Odontomachus brunneus (assembly GCF_010583005.1). Taxonomy (NCBI): domain Eukaryota; kingdom Metazoa; phylum Arthropoda; class Insecta; order Hymenoptera; family Formicidae; genus Odontomachus; species Odontomachus brunneus. The sequence goes on from NW_022639477.1 coordinate 547,034, forward strand.
CGGTGCGTAACACCGCGGCGGGAACACGTGCGTGGTCGGTGCGTGAGTTGTCATTCCCGTCGTTCGGCTCTTGAAATATTAAAATGCCGACGTCGCGTTAATTAACGCGCGCTTTCCCGGTCGAATCGGCATATACTCTACGCGAGCGTTAACACCATGTTTGGTATACTCGGAGTGCTACAACGGAGCCGCCAAGACTCTAGACCGGGAAGCCAGGACGGGGAGGACACCTCGGCACGCGGCTGACGATACATCGTATATCTCCAGGTGAGTCGAATCGCTTATTGTACGAAATGCCTCCGACTCTGACAAGTTTATCGAGAAAAACCCGAGTCGAAATTAAGAATCTAGCGAGCAAGTTTTACATGTGCCTCTAATAATAGCGCTTCTTGAACTGAAAATCGACTGTGTGCAAAATATAAATCGTACAGTTTTTAATGTAACTTTCGTGAATACTGTAATACGTGCATTTTATAACGCTTGTTGGAGCCTGCATCTCTCATTTCATCAACGCTTTTGTCTTCACTTTTGTTTGCAAAATGTTTACTTTTCTATTGTATCAAATTCACAAATCTGAATATTTTATTTTATTAGACACGTTATTGTTACTTTTACAGTTTATTCCTCGTCAGCTCTTCTAAGAATTTCAAACTCCAGCGAAACTTTCAACAAAAATAAAAGATCATAGATTGTGAAGAAGTAAGATTGTGAAGAAGTAAAACTTAAGTTTCTTACAAAATAAAGTTGGCTATATTTACTCGTATTAATTCCATTGATCTTTATCAGATTACTTACATTCGCCTGTCGCCCGTGTTCAACTTGAACACGTGATCGAGTCACACAATTAATATACTGCTTTTTAAAAAATTAAGAATAAAACGCAGATAGAATACTGAGACAATCGAATATTTAAATAATCTCCAAGTGAGAGAGTTCTTTCAGCCTAAAAACGTGGAGAAAGCGGCTGCGAGTAAACATTTGCAACATCAAGCTAAGACAATAGCATGGCGTTATATCTCGAGATTCTTCTTCGACGTGATTTGCGGGGTCAATGTGGGACTGAAATTTCGCCTCGTGGGTATTCTTCTGCGCAATCTGCGAAGCAATTGCGCGATAATCGGCGTTAACAACTAATTATCGTATCTCGGTGATGATCGACTCGAGTTACATTCGTCTGCAATGTGGTGCGACCGACAGAGCAGCTGTTGGATTTCGTGGCGGTGGGTACATGCGTTAGATGCGGGCGCATACCTTCGAAAACCCTACCGTCTCGTCACGGTTTCCGTCCGCCCTATTGTTCGTTTCGTTTCGAACGCAGAAAAAGGTCGCCCAGTACGAAATCTATTGAACCGTTTGAAAAGCGGCTCTCTTTTTCTCTTCTCCTCCACGACAACAACGACGATGACGACGAGAACACAACGTTTCTCTTCCTCTTACCTTTACACGGTCGCATTCCCCTTCGTTTTGCGGACTCCCACAGGCTCGTCAGTGGAGTCGCGAGAACGAAATTTCTTGATGATCATCACGTGGTCCATCGCGTGGTGATATAATTCGCGAAAGACGTGCCTCTCCGCGATTCGTGTCGCGTGCGTGTCGAAGGATCGAAGGATCTAAAGATGCGACCGAGGTCGTCGGAGCTCCCTCGAACACGCGATCGATACCGTATGATAGAAGAGAACCGCGTAGAAGAGAACACAAGTCGAGTCCTTCGTTATATAATTAGTTTCAGAGCTGGACGTTTGGACATCCTCTTCAACGAGATCCGCGATACGAAACGAAAGCTTGCCTGGTGAAAATGATGTTTAATGATACTTTATCTAAACTTTTTTTTGTACAAAGAAGAGTTTTGGATTTCTTCAGAACAAAGAGAGGAAATGTATTATTAGACATTTGATACTCTTTCTTACCCTTTCATTTCCGTTAGGATTGAGATGAGAATGAGCTTACAAAAATTTCTGTGAACACGACACATCGTGAGAAAAAGACTGAGACACGTGTTAGAATAGAATAAAGCGATGATACGCCGGAAGGAGAGATCACATAACGTGCGCGACGAGTAAAATATCTCATGTGGACGTTCATGTGTCTATAGCTGAAACGTCACGAATACTGTGAGTAATCGCGAACAATTGCAGTGACGATAACCCCGACACATATCACGGCGAGTCTTCGCTTAGGAAAATTCTTGTGCCTACACCACTGGCCCGGCTCACGAATCCTTTGTATGTTTAAAACGTAGCCTAGAAACTGGCGAACGGGCATTTTCCGTTTCTGCGTTCTCGTCGGTTCTGGACGCGCATAAATCTTGGATCGAGCCCGGGCGCATCGCGGCGCAGAACTCGGAGCCGGGAATGCAGTTTTAATCGGCGTCATGGTGTTCGCACGAGCGTGCGAGAACTCGCGTACCTTGCGAAGAGCAGAAGGAGAGTGTATCGCAGGTCCGGAACATCGCGAATACACTCATTCATGCTGGGAGAACGATAAAGAGGAGGTTGTCTCTCGGTTGAATTAAAAAAGCGGGCACGTCTGAACGGCGCGGTGCGAGAGACGGTTACGCGCGTTCACGCGTCAGCGTATCGTTCCGGGCGAAACGGCTCGCTCGCTTGCGGCCGAGATGCGCGAGATTAAGGGGATATAATGGAGTCGATGAAGAACTCCAGAAATGTGTCGATAACGTTATTCTGACGGAAATGAAAGAAAGAGTATCAAATGTCCAATAATACTTCTCCTCTTTTGTCCTGAAGATGTTCCGAAACTCTTGTTTATGCAAAAAAAGGTCTAGGCAAAGTGTTATTAGATATTATTTGCACCAGAGTAGAGACGATCGTCACTAACATATAATCACTAGCGTATTACAGATTGCTGGTATAACGTTTAGTCTTTAGAAATCTGTTTAGAAGCTCAAGGAAAGCACCGTATGTCTAGAAAAATTGTGTTGAATATCCTAAGGTATAGGTGAAAAAGAGCAGTTTAGCCGTGCACCGTAGTTCACTGTGTTAGCGACGTTAATAGGTGTGTATGTATATATTAACATGAATCTAATGTGTGTACACACATATTAACGTGTAGTCAAACAAGACATCACTGACGCCTCTAATTCAGTGTCTGCGAACTACTGTCACATGTGTACACTGTTCTTTTTTACTTACACTGTACGACTTCTGAAAGAGCACTCCGACGTCCCCTTGCAAAATTCCGCTTGCAAACATCACACTTATGTCGCCTGAGTAGGTGTTCAAGTGGACAGCGACAAATGAGTATTAAATAATCTGATAAAAATTAATGGATTTAGTGGCACAGCCAAAATTTTTTCTTATAACAAATTTAAGTATTTTATCTCTCTTTAAGCAATCTTTGAATGTTTATTCTTTTATTGAAAATCTCAGTGGGATTTGAAGCTCTTAAAAGAGAAGAAGGAACTACCTAGAGACAAAGACGATAATAGGTAAGGTGTCGTAAGCGCGATGGGCCGAGTGGATGAGCGCGTACGCGGGGGTGTATTTGGAAAGACCGCGCTTCTCATCACCGGTGTGCATCACGGTATGTGGCTGCGCTAATCGCGCGTTTTCGCCGTTGCGCAAGACGCGGGCTGCGGTTTCGGCGGCGACGTAGATCCGCCGGCCGCCGTGTGAGCGCGAGTGCGGTCGCCTGCGCGATTTTGCGGATAACCAGACATTAGGCGGCCAATCGATAGACCGGCGCATTGCGAGATAATTCGACGCGCGGGGCACCATAGTTCGGCCGGATTAGTCCGACATGCGAGCGGAATGACGTTTCAGTTACCCTAATTCGCAAGGAGTTCGCCCCGCAATTATTCGTTAATGCACCCTCTCGGTTATTGAAGTCCTCGAATTCGCGGGCGCACGCGCTCGCATTATTAATGCCACTCGAACACGGCTGATAACGGCCGTTTATTATCGGTTAATGGGAGGAAAGTGTATGATAGAACTCGCGCTCTCTCTCCGCCGGTGTCTCGCGGCAACGTCCAACGTCCTCGTCGCCGTCGTCCTCGTGGCCGCGCCGACTCAGAGGCCAGCAATGCGGTTCTCCGGCGTTGCACCCCGATTGCGATCGAAATCGAAAGAAATACCCTTCCACGCCGCTCCAGCTCCGGCTTGCACCGTGCACCTCGCGCGCACACGCGTGTACGCTTTGCACACGTGTGCGCAACGCGGCGGCCGGTGCGTCGTCTACCCGCGCGCGTGTATACGCGCGAGGACGCGCCGCGCTGCGCTGCGCTGCGCCACGGGAGTCGCCGGTTTCGCAAAGCAACGACAATGATCGCGACGTGGAAGGCAACCGGTTGCACGCCGTAAAAATACGACGACCGACGCGGAACACCGACGAGAGAGAGAGAGAGAGAGAGAGAGAGAGAGAGAGAGAGAGAGAG
>NW_022639477.1:551519-553735 GCF_010583005.1 Odontomachus brunneus
GAGAGAGAGAGAGAGAGAGAGAGAGAGAGAGAGAGAGAGAGAGAGAGGGAGAGATGGGAGGGGGGAAGAGTGAGATAAATAGATAGAGGGGAGAGAGAGAGAGAGAGATGGAGAGACTTAGTTAACGCGTCGACCAGAAAATCGACGCGACGCGACGCGGTGTGACGTGTCCTTTCGGCGTCGGGTCGACCGCGACCGGTCGGATCCTTCGGCGCTCTGTCTGGCGCCGGGACAACCTCGTCCCGACGTGGAAAGGTCGTGAATCCTGCTATTAAACCGCGAAGGGATAGTCTTTCTTCCATCACCTCTACCTTCGATTAAATTCGATGAGGATCGATTGATACAAGTGAACACTCACGTGATGCTCACGTTATTTTATCTTGTGTTAAAAAAATCGGCCGTGGCTGTTCGGGAAATTCGACCGGCATAAAAGCTAAAAGCTGCGGCTGTTAATAATTATAATGGTCAGAACAGATGCACAAATTCCCCCCGAGGAGAGCTGGCCTGAAAGCTCCCCCGGAAAATGAAAATTTTGTGAGATCATGTTATTCCCGCAACTCGGTCGGCCGGCATTATCGACCGTCTGCGCTCCCCCTGAATTAATCGACGCGGCGATTAGTAATCGAGCGTGACGTGTTTAGCGCGAACGCAACGTACGACATCGTCGTCGTCATGACGGCTCGTTCGTATTTCGCCAGGGCGTTGAGCGCCTCGGAAAGAGGGACGAGTATATGCGCGAGGACGGTTTGAAAAGCATACGCACGATAACACCGAGGTATTTACGAGCGAGCCGAGGAGAGCACGAGCTCTCGCGAGCGGTCGGCAGGTGCTCGCTGGGCAAAAGGTGCTGTCTCGAGACAGCCTTGAGGGAGAGAACGAGAGACAGAGACCGCGCATATGCGCACGGGTCGTTGCTTTCGGCGTGCGATGAGAAACAAAATTAGTCGCACCTTCTCGAGCAAATTTCTGATTTCGCCCTGATAGTCCCGTCGGCAGAGAGTAGTGTCTTGTTATCTCTCTTTCTCTCTTTTCCTCTCTCTCTCTCTCTCTCTCTCCCCTCTTTCCTCTCTCCTCTCTCCGTTCGTTATTATCGGATTACGCGATTGCATCGACGAACGAAGCACGGTCGGCGCACGCTTTAAATGCGAGCCGCCCGCGCGTTTCGATTCGTGGAAAACAATGATTCGCGTTATTCGTGGATCGCTGGCGGGTGTTCGTCCACCCGTCCATCCGTTCCGTCCCCGTCTCGTGTCTGTCCTCGAAAGTGGAGGACACGGGTCCGATCGTGTGGGCCTCGGCTAAAAATCGAGCGATCAAACCGCGCTCGCGCGCGGTCGGAGAGAGGACGACGGGTCGTCGGCAGAGAACAATGGATCACGTTTGCGCCTTGGTTCAAGGTCCGCGCGGGCGCGCGACTAGAGACCTCGGCTTTCGACGGAATCCTCTTTTCACTCTTACTTAACGAAACCGCTAGTCGGGCAGGTGGTCAGGCCCGGTCGTGATTCGCGAATTAAGGAAGGCCACCAGGTATCGGGACGTCGACGAGCGTTCGACCGACCGACCGACCTTACGCGCCCGCACGGATTAGGTATGTCGAGTGTGTCGTGGCGAGCTGGTCACCCGATAAATTCCGATTAGCCGGCAGTTAAGTCCCGCATGTTCGTCGGCACCGCTCTCGCCCTCAGCTTCTATGATCCGCGAGGAAGCAGAGAGAGTGAGAGAAAGAAGAGAGGTGCAATCGCGGCAATAAGAAGCACATAATTATATTTTATTCGCGTGCATGTACACAGTTGCGGTGTGTAGGAAGATATCGAGAGCATAGAGAAAGAGAGAGGAGACTCGTTTTGAAGAATATAACGATGCGTTCGAGGACGACGAAAATGTAGGTAACGAAGCGATATACGTAGTGCAGACATTGCCAAGTTTAGGGTCAACGACGAGCTCGCGGAGTAGTAGATAATATCCGAAAGCCGCACACTTCGCTAAGTAGAAACTAAATCGTAACATTGCTCGCGAACACTCGACGGCGCGGCCCGCGTGCAGCCGGTGGTCACGCTGCGGAGTCATCCGCTGCTGTGAGGTTCAAGGACAATAATCGAGGACGATAACTTGGCGCGATCGGTCGTAGGGGAGGGGGGAGACGATCCTCTCGCGTCTCTCGGTCGTTCTTGAAAAACTCGATTAAGCCAATCGCGAAAGAGTGTGAAAGAATGGAA
>NW_022639477.1:553949-564819 GCF_010583005.1 Odontomachus brunneus
GGGGGGGGGGGAGAGAATAGAATTTATGTTGAGACCCTGAGGTTAGAAACTTTTCATTAGTTTATTAGTAAATCGAGTTGAGGTTGAGGAAATTACAAAAACATTTAAGAAATTGTAAAAATAAGAGAAATAACTAACCTAATGCCGAAGAGAAATATAAGAAAAGATATAAATAATGATTATAGAGAAGCAGCAGTACAAGTAAAAGTGCAATGAGTACTAAGGTTAACATATTTAATATGAGTAGATAAACTGAGCAAAGGAAGAGAAGAGATAGAGAGAAAGAGAGAGAGATAAATAGATAGATAGAAATAGAGAGAGAGAGAGAGAGAGAGGGGGGAGAGAGAAGAAAGAGAGAAGGATAGAGAGAACGTCCGCTCTCTCCGGGATGCGTTTAATTTTCGCGGCACGACAGACATCGCGCCGTGACGTTACCTCGCAAGCGGTGCGATTTACGATTTGGACGACGCGTCGCTATTATTTCTACGGACTTATAAACGTCCAGCGGCGTGCATTAGTTATTCACCCGCTAAAATGGAGAGATAACCGCGCGGACAGAATGAGAAAGAGAGAGAGAGGGAGAAGGAGAGGGAGGAAGAGAGAAAGACGAGAGAGATAGAGAGAAGCGTTGGTGCAGCTCGCGCGCGTACACGCGAGCCTCGCTGACGAACGGTACGGAGAAGAGAGGAGAAGAAGAAAGAGCGTTATACGATCCACCTAGGTCGGTGCACTTTGACCCGTTCGACATTCGCCGGGAAAATCATATATCGTCGCGGGTCGACGTTTATTTCGCCGGGTAAGCGCTCACATTCGAACTTAAGAGACGCGATGCGTCGTATTGTGCTCTCTCTTCTGCGACACTCGAAACTAATCTGCACTCATCGACTCCTCGACGCACAAGGAGACGGGGGGGGGGCGAGGGGGGTGGAGGGCGAACAGGAGGCGCGGGTAAATCGATTCGCGATCCAACTTGATACGCGCGCGCGTATGTAACGCACATACACTACATATACACGTATATGTAATGTTCCAGGCGCGGCCCGGTGTGTTACATCGAGCTGGTTACTATTGCGCCGGCTGGAACCGGAGGGGGATTCACACCCGCATCGGAAGCAGCAGCGCGGCGAGATCGAAGCCGAAGACGCACACGGGACCGGCCGCTTCGTGTCCCGGCCAACGCGAGTCCCGGGCCGTCGTCGGGTTCGTCGCTCTGGAAAATCGGTAGAGTACAAGCCGTGGCAGTAGCGCGGCGCGCGTTCGGACGGCCGGTGGCGTGGCGGTGGTGGCGGTAGCGTTTCCATAGGGAGACTTGGCGAAGGCTCGGGCGCGAACGGATACACGGAGGGGGTTGCGTGGTACGGATCGGGGCCGGGAGTGCACGCGTCCGTAGCCGAAGGAGCCGAGCGCGATGCGAGACTACGCTCGCTCGTTCGCTCGTTCGTTTATTCGTTCGCTCGCTCGCTCGCTCGTTCGCTTTGAATCGAGCCGAACGGAGTAGCGCTGCTTTACGTTGCGTTGCGGTGCCGCTTCGCCGGTAGGTGCGCTACGCCTATGCGCCGTTTGGCGCCGCTCTGGTGGGGAAGGGTGGTGTGTACCACGTGACGCCGGCAGCCAATCGGCCGCGCACATAGCCGGCGCCCGGCACATGGCGGTGCGCCGGCTTCGACAGCCGCAGTCGCAGTACGTCGCAGTCAGTCGCAGTGGAAACACGAGCGAGAGGGTAGTTGCACGCGCCTGCCTTCGAAAGGAAAGACCGCGGTGAGAAGAGAGGCGATCGAGAGCGAGATACGAACGGAAGGGAGTGAGGATAGAGAAAGAGAGCGAGAGAGAGAGAGAGAGAGAAGCCGAAAGGAAAGCGAACGAGTACGAGTGAGAAAGGGAAAAGAAGAAAGCGAGCGCGCGCCCCTTGCCTCCGTTTTCAGTGCATCAGTCTCGCGCGACGTCGCTCTCGGGAATCAGTCGGCCGGTGACGAGGCAGTCGAGAACGCGGTACACACGAACGTGTCGTTACATCGTCCGGTCCGTCGGTAGCAGCACGCAGAACGCGAGAGAGAGAGACCGAGCGGAGGAAGCAAGCGAGAGAGCGAGAAAGAGGTGGAACGAACGAACGAAAGCCAAACGGTCGAAATACGCAACTACGAGAAAAACGCGAGCGAAAGAGAGAGATAGAGATAGGAGTGGAGTTGCTACAGGGCTCCCGAACCGCACAAACCGCACGCGTCGGACAGAACGCGAGACGGAGGGAGATAGAGACGGACAGTGAGAGGAAGAGAGAAGAGAGAGCAGTGGGGATATCGAGAAGGCCATTTTCGTAGCCGGTGCGCGCACGAACACGCACATACGACTCGGTAGTGCCTGTTTCCAGCGCTAAAAGGAACGGGCGACTGACTACTATACTCGCTATCGGTGCCCGAGCATCCACGAGAGGGGACGGCAGAGTAATACGCGACGAGCGGAAGAAGAGCCGCGGAGCGAACAACCGACAGCGTAAGCCGACGACATTACCTCCGCGCGGTGCGTCGGCGTTGCACACGAGTTTCCGGGTTTTTTTACACGCACGTATAATCGCCGACGAGTCGTCGTGATCACGTCCGTGCGTCGCGACGCCACGTTCTTTGTCGTGTACCGGTGAGATTGTCATATCTTTCTTACCGTCGTCGCCGTCGTCGTCTTCGTCGCGTCGTCGTCGCTGCCGCGTGTCGCGTCCCATCAACGTCCCTCGAACGTCGTCGTAGTCGTCGAGGCGGCGCGGACCGTTCCGCGAAACGTTCCGCTCGTTTGTTCGATAAAGAGACGACGGGAGCAGAGCGCAAGAAAGATAGAGAAGGAGATAGAGAAAGAGAAATAGAGTTCAACGACAGAACGTTGTACAGCATAAGGTGAACATCGGCGACGCTCAGCAAATCTGATCCCAGGAGAACATCGTTGGCGAGTCCCAACGATCCCGAGAAACCAGTGTTTCGTGACACGACATCTTTTACTTGAGCGAAATGCCGACGAGTTTGTTCAGCGACATGGACCGCTCCAATTCTGGCGGCGCCGCATCGCTGGAGGACCGGCGCGCGTTACAGCTTGCTTTCGAGCTGTCGATGCTCGGCTTTGAGGGCAACCCGGACTGTCCCGGCACCGGCACCGGCACTGCCGCCGCCAACGGAGTCACCAACGATCCCGACCCGCTGCAGGCCGCACCGGCCAACGTCTTCGAGGAGGCGCGCTCCAAGAAGAGCCAGAACATGACGGAGTGCGTGCCGGTGCCCAGCAGCGAGCACGTGGCGGAAATCGTCGGCCGACAGGGTAAGTGCGCAAACTTATACGACAAATTTCTCCTCCGCATGGCGGCTTCATGATCCCCTCATAATCCCCTTGTATACTTTGTGTTGCTTTTTTGTCGCCACGTTCGCTTATCGGCCAAGGGCCTGTAATCTTATCGCGCCGTACGTTAATTTCGGCTCGATAATCCGTCAGTGATCTCGTGCGATATTGCACGAGGTTCTTCCTCCGGCGTCATGTATGCGCGCGAGAACCGCGTTATTTCCGCAGAATAAGCGTTGGTTTTGTTATATCTCTCTTTGGTGCAATCAACGTGCGAGTATGAAACTCTCTGCGCTAGACAAGCAAGGAAGGAAGGCGGGCGAGAGAGAGAGAGAAAGAAAGAAAGAGAGCGAGCGGGTGTCTGTCGCATCCGGCGCGACCACGAAGGAGCAGTCTCCCGAGTACTCGTCCCGAGACGCGTCGCGACGCGTCCGAGAGCGCTAGTCTTGTTCCCTCGCTTTTATTTCGCTTTTCTTCCTTTCTCCTCTCGCCGTCTATCTCTCCGTTCTCCGCGCTCTTGCACGCGCCGGCACCGGCGACGGAGTCGCGGCGCGTGTATAGCGCGCTCGCGTCACTGACAGTTCATTGGCACGACTGTAAACGCGAACGCCACCACGCGAAACTCGATACCGGCGCGCGATGGAGCAATTAAACCAATTTACGTTCGAATTCTGTTTCGCGCCAAGGTGGCGACGATGAGGATAAGAGAAAGAGGGAGGGAGAGAGAGGGAAAGAGTAAACCTGTCCTGCCGTAGGTCGCGGTCGTTATGGTTCCTCGCTTTTTTCCGTTTTCACCGTCTTTTTCTCTCTCTCTCTCTCTCTCTCTTTCGCGCTCTTTCCGCTCGCCCCCTCGTACGATCTAGAACGTCGTTAGAAAAGTGTTTACAATTCGATCGCAGCGATACATGCAGAGCAGCGCGGCTCATACATAAAGACGCGTGTTACATCGTGCATTGCATGTTCGGGACCGATGACTCTCTCGGAGCAACCTTGAAGAAAGAAAGAAGGAAAAAGAGAGAGAGAGAGAAAGGGCCGGCCGGTCACCATTCCACGAAACGGCTAATTTCCACGATCCCCCATCTTCTTTTATGCCGCACCGCCGATGGCTCGATTTCGACTGCTTTTTCTTGTATCCGTTACATTGTTGCATTCCGAACAGTATCCGAAATAATTGCATCTGGTCATGTCGGGTTATTCATATAACCGTCGTCGTCGTCATCGTAGGCGACTTGAAATTCGTCGACGACTCTTAAGCGCGTTCCAATGATAAGGATGTATACGTAATCGTTTCCGTGCGATAAACCGGCCAACGTCGTCGAGTTCACTCGTCCGAAATTAATGCGACGTTTTGCAGGCGCGAAAACGCGACATCTTATCGTCTCGTGCCGAATCATTCGAGGCGTCATTAGCCTCGTCATGTTTATCGCCCCTGTCGTGTTTACAATATGAGTAGTCGAGGTCAGGATATAAGTACATAGTTTGTGTCGAGAAAAAGCAAGATATTTCGCACACGCGACCGAACATGTGTGTATTCTCTTCTCCTCCTATCGCCGAACGATAAGAATCTCGCCATCGGTGTGTCGTGTGTTCTCGGAGTCGATCGAATGAGACAGGCCCGTTGTCTAACAAATGAGGCGGCGTGCCGTCATCGCCGACGACGACGTAGTCGGCGGCTCGTTCAAGCAAAATGTTTAGAAATTGAAACGAAACGGACGCCCGTGTGCACACGCGTGTGTGGCCTTGCCATTTAAATCTTAACGTCTGTCGGCGATTGTGCGCCGCTGAATGATCGTCCTGCTCCAATCGCGACGATCAATACCGTTCTCGGGGCCGGCGTCCCCGAGCTCATACATGCACATGTACACACACACACATTATGCGTTACACCGCACATCCATGCGCGGCGTGCGGCGAGCTTCTCGCGTGAACAGGCGGATCGATTCGGCGCGAGATCGTCCGGGATATCGATCGTCGAATTCGCCAGCCGTAGTGTAATCCGTGAAACACATATATGTATGTAACGTGCACGCTCGCAAGAGAGAGAGAGAGAGAGAGTGAGGGAAGGGGGGTAGAGGGAGGAAGGAAGCCGTACCCGGGCTCCCTGCGGTCGACACGCCCGCAGCCAACACTGACCGCTCGATACGACATTAGACTCTCAACAGTTAGAACGATGTCACAAGCCGCGGTTGCCGCGCTCGCGTTTGAAATTCCGAGCCTCGCCTCGAAGTGGCGGCGTGCGTACGTGCTCATTCTTCTTCTTCCGTTCGGCTTTCGCGCGTCCTTTTTCAATCGAGAGAGTCGCGGGGTTCTTCCGCATGCGCGCGAGAGAGAGAGAACCCCGCGACCGCGCACCGTGAGAACCGCCTTCGAAGCCGGGCGAAGCCGTAGCCGTGGCTCACCTTGAAAACTTTACAAGTTTCCGGAATATCAAATTAATTTCAACGCTCGGTATACACTGCTCCGCAGGAGGAGGGCTCCCAAGTTGCCGTGTGCGGAAACGAAATGTCGATCGGTTATTATGCGGACGCACTTTTATTATCCGTCGCCAATCATTGATCGCTCCCCCTCCTCCCCTTTCCCGTGAATGAGAGAGAGAAAAAGAGAGCACTCTGAAGTGCCATCGTACGGCGACCCGAAATCCCGCTCTGTTTCCTCTCTTCTCTCACTTTTTTTAACATGCACGCGATAAGAAGCGCTTTCTGGAACACCGCAAAGACGTGAACTTCCTCCGCGAAAATCCGCGGTCCGCGAGAGACAGCGGGGATCGCGCCGCATATCCGGGGAGCCCGATTTCTCTATTACGTTGCATTGTGTCTAGGTAGAGATAGGGACATGATTTTTCGACTCTATCTCTCGGCCCACCTCGGGGAACCAGTTTGACATACCTGGCATGAATCACTGCCGTAACACGTTGTGCGCGAGTTCTTTCGTCGGTCGCGTGGCCGGTTGACCCGTAGTCGTCAACGTCCTCGTCGACGACGACGACGACTACCACTACTTTCCTAGTTCCAACGTTTCGTCGCCAGTAAATTGTGATTTTCCGTGGAACGTAATCATGTCGATTCAATAATGACGTCTAATGAGTTTGATACGCTGTTCCATTATGAGGATGTGGCTATTGAACGTTTTCGCCCGCCGTGCTTCTCTCTTTCTCTCTCTCTCTCTCTTTCCTACTCTTTCTCCTCGCTCTTGCATTATCTCCCCGCCTTTCTCTCTCTCTCTCTCTCTCTCTCTCTCTCTCTCTCTCTCTCTCTCTCTCTCTGTGTGTCTCTTTCTCTTTTTTCCTCTCCCTCGTTCTCGACCTCGCCCTCTCTTCTCCCCCGACCGTCGATTACTCTATACGCCTCTCTTTCTCACTCGTTCGCGCGCTCTCCCGAACCGGAAGTTGTAATGAGTGCCTCTGTCGCCAGACCCGTCGCATCGTGGCCAACGATGACGTTACTTTGGAAATATCACGGCCGGTTATCCAGGTCGTTAGCTTGTGCACCGCGTGACTTCGAGAGGGAACGCTTGCGCGAGGGGAATGAAAAAAGAAAAAAAACGAGCATATGTAATTGCAGCTTCCAGGAATTGTGAGAGCACAAGGAGAGTGACCGTGCGCTATCCCTGACGTGGAATCGTTTATGAATATTTCTCCTTCTTTAATCCCAACCGTTACTATCTGTCTTGTTCGTCGGGATTCTCGCAATTCTCCATTTGTGCAAAATATATTTTATGTCTCTTTCTCTCTCTCTCTCTCTCTCTCTCTCTCTCTCTCTCTCTCTCTCTCTCTCTCTTGCCCTCGACTCGTAACGATTATTTTGTTTCTTGCGAGATCTCTCTTTGCTTCGACCTTTCAGACCTTTTCGTACATGGTAATTTTTCTTGATCGTTAATTTTCATTCTCTGTTTCGCCCGTCACGCCAATCTACGAGATTTCTACACCTGATGTATGTCTTGTAATAATCTAATGTAAGTTTGCTTTCTCGGTATTGCCGAGTCTTGGGTTACGTGTTACAAAGAGACATTTGTAGATCGTAAAACTCACCGACGGCCGATCGGCCGTCAGCAGAAGTGCTGACGAAAAATGTCTGCACGCACGCGATACGCTGCGCGTATACATACACATATCGTACCTTTCTCTCAAAGTCGTATGAATTCAAATATACGAGAAGATAAGGAGAGGCGGTTGGGGACAGAAGGAAAGAAGAACAAGGTTTCACGCGCGCGCGATATTGTACGCGAGCTGAGCACGTGCTGCCACGTGTCTCGCGGTCCTCGCGCGACACCACACTACCACCATCATCGGGAATTTTCTACGGAGAAATAAAAGATTTGTGTGTCACACTGATGAAATCGTGTTAATGGACATCCATGGTCGTTAACGCGTCCTCGTGAAAAGCAGGCGGGAAGAAGAGAAGAAACGAGTAGGTGGACGGAGGAAGAGTGAGAAAGAAAGAGAGAATCCTTCGTATCGTTTTTACGACTTGTGTGGTTCGTGTGGATAGGGTGGCCAACTCTTAATCAGTCAATTTCAGAATATCGACCTTAAAAACACAATTTTAAAAATCGGGATTTTTCCCGATGGTATATCAGATAAAATAGTCTTATAATATTAACACATGTCCCTTCTTCATACACCGATGTATATATATATATATATATATATATATATATATATATATATATATATATATATATATTTTGGTATATTTTGACCTATTAATTTTTAAAATAAGTAGATTGAGTAAATTAGATACACCCAGGCAGGCAAGCAAAATGTTTATTCATTATTAGCTTATTAACGGATCACTAGCGGAACATAAAAACAATGAGAAATCAACATAAAATATACTCCTTTTCTTTCATCGTACAAATAATATCTAATAACTAAATTTTATATATTATTTCTATTACACGTTATGTGATAAAAAGCGGGACAAGTGGCACCGCCTAGGGTTTTTTTGGAACCTCCCTATAGAGAGCCCAAAATTTGGGACAATTTAGTCATATTCGTGGACAACATGCGCACGTTATCTGGGCAAAACGATAAGTAATACGATGTTACCACGCACTCGCACGGAGTTCGTCTCGTCAGTGGCCACGCGTATCGATTAGGACTTACCTTTTTCGTAGAAATATCTCAATCTTATCGGAGAGAGAAACATGCGCTCGCGTGTGAGCACAACGTTTGTCGAGTGTCGCGATTACATTTTGTGCTTGTGAATGCTCATAATAATACAGTATTTCATGCTATTTCACCGTATGTGCATGCGATGTATGGTGCGTCGCGCACTGTCGTGAGTATATCGTCGTAAGACAAAGTTGTTGAGTGCTCAATGTCTGAATACTCTACAACACTGTCACCTAACTAGTTCTTATAATCTAAGGTCTGGTTACACCAACATTATTTTAGCTTTAAGCGAAACTTAAACATATATCTATCTTTATCTTTCTTTCTAAATGAATAAAGACAGATATTTAAGTCTCGCTTAAAACCAAAATAATGTTGATGCAACTGGGCCTTAGTCTTTAATATAGTATATTTAAATTTCTAATATACAGAATAAATATATATATATATACACACGCATTAAATTTATACACATGTAAGTTCAAATATTCGTATTTAAAGACCAAAACAACAAGAATGCTCAGAGTTAAGTATTAGTTAGAATTGGTGTTATTAATGTCCTGACATTGGTACACTTTTGTGTGCCTTTCGCCGCACGTGGTAGCACTTATGGGCCTGAATAGAGCGACTAGACAAGATTTAATAATAATATTTAGTACACGCGCACGAGACCGTCAAGAATCTGTCCCGGGCTACCTGGCATTTGGTCGACAGATGTATAGTCGCCGACCACGGGGTTCCTCTCACGCTGCCGCCGTCGCCACCACCTTCTGGCCGCCCTCGCTTTTCTAACTTCACTGCGTGGACGCTGATTACCGAGTGAAAAGGGGACTTTCTTGCATTTTCTAAATAATCGCGCGACTAATGGTCGAGAATACGGCGCTCGTTTGCATTAATAATGAGAGAGGAGCGCTCTGCGGTGCGCGCGCATCGCGATTTCTTCGGCACTCCGCGTTTTTCGTGTTTTCTTCGTTTTTAATTTTACGCGGCCGTCCCGCGTGTCGGTCACGCCGATGGTCAATCGGCGCGGGGAAAATCGCGCCGTTAATCTCGAATTAATCGTCACTTAATCGGCGCGCGACGTATCGTGTGTTACACGAGGCTTCCTCGCCGGCCACAGTGTGCTCTTTCAGCGCGAAATTAGCCATCGTTCCCCCTTGCAGTCATGTGCAGTCCCGACATTCGGCGCAACACACCCCGTCGCCGTGGCAGAATCGCCGCCACTTCGTGCCGAACCCGCGCGTCCGTTTGCCGGACGGCCAGCCGGCCACAGAAACGACGATGAAATGACGCGTTTCCGGCCGCGAAGGTAAAGAAACTTCGAAACCGAAGAAAGAGGCCCCGGGTATTACGCGAAATATTACGGTGAGCGCGCGCGCGCGCAGCGTGGCTTTCGGCCACGATACTTTATTGCGCGCGCAGTCCGATCGCGTCCGTCTTGCTCTCTCCTCTTCGCGGCTTTATTTACGGGAACGCGGCGGCGCAACCATCCGCTTGTCCGGCCGTCCTCTCTCATCGTCGTCGTCGTCGCTTCGTTCATTCCAGTTCAATTTGCGGGCAAAGATGTCGAAACTTCCCGCGCTTTCTCCGGCGAACCTTAACGCTCGTATGCCGACCTGCTTCTCGACTCGAGGATGACCCGAGTCTCGTTCGTTCCGACAATTTGTCTCGACGTGGCCACGCGATTATTAATCTCCCTCTATGCCGTGGTTCTCTCCGAGATGATCAATCGATTGTTCTTGCGAAATATGCATACTCCGATCTAAAGGATCCCGAGATTTCCGAGTGGGTCCTCAGGACTGCGAAATTCGTGTCTGATGAAACTTGAATTCATCTCGAGACGATTACATTTCAGCTTCCTTTTAGAGAGCCCAATCATCTGCTCGATCGCGACGAGCGGAGGTCCAACGAAGGTCACGTCCGTTAATCGAAGATGACATTCGGGCCCGTGACGGAAAATCGCGTCGGGTTTTCGAAAGCAAAGACCAAAGGTGGGGCGGAGACGTCGATGCACGCGCGGCCGATTTCGAGAGCTCGACTCGAGAAATTCCTTTTTTTCTTCTTCACCGCCGGGTCCCGGCTCGTCTCTCACAAAAAGATCGGCCGAACGCAACACGCCGCAGCACATTTCGAGAATGGAAGTCCCTCGGAAGAACTGAAAAAAGAAAGAAAGAAACGAGAAATTGCCGGACGGCGGCGGAGCGCGATGGTGGTGGTGGTGGTAGCAGCAGCAGCAGCAACAGCAACAGTGCACGGCCAGGGTGGCGGTGGTGCCGCCGGTGCTCCAATGGTGGTGGTTGTTGATGCCTTTGTTGGTCTCCGAAGCAGCTGCCGACCCACACCGGGCCTCTTTCCGTTCTCATGCTCGAAACTCGATCGACACTCGACCCTCGGAAGCGAGAGAGAGAGAGAGAGAGAGAGAGAGAGAGAGAGAGAGAGAGAGAG
>NW_022639477.1:565772-600427 GCF_010583005.1 Odontomachus brunneus
GAGAGAGAGAGAGAGAGAGAGAGAGAGAGAGAGCGAGCGCGAGCGCGCGCGAAAGAGGGACAAAGAGGAAGAAAGAGAGAGGAGAGTACGATAGGCAGGGTGAAGAGGAAGCGCCGGTCGCACGCGGCGATGAAACAGAAAGAGAGAAAGAGGTCGGGATCCCGATAGAAAGAGAGCAGAAGAAGAGAGGAGGGCCACCGGCTGTTAACGGAATTGAGAGCCGCTGAGTCTCGACGTGCCCCCGTCTAGCAGATGTTTATAGCGCGTTGCCTGAAATGAGCGGTTTTTCTCGTTTTCTATTTATTTTGTCTGCCATGTGCGCGGACTTACCCTCCGGGCCGACCGGAGGTCCTCTCTTGTCTACCGCGCTTCTTCCCTCCGGGATCTTGATGGGTCTTCTCTCGTCGACGCTCGTCGTCCGCGGGAGAACGGCCGGAACTGGCCGAGTCGAAATTTTCTGCCCACACCGAGCCTGCAAATTGAAGGACACTATACAGCCCATTGTCCCATCTTGATTCAATAAGTGGTGTTACTTACTGTCATTTTCTGCGTGTTGAATTGTTCTCCGAAGAACTCGACAATTACTTTTAATGTTTGATTACCTTAACATATATACTATGCAACATGTATGTAGGATGTATAAGAGGATGAGTTGAGTAACACATTTTTTACTTCTTCATGATTTCTTTATCATTTATCTTTTTTATTGGCTTTGTGGGGAGGAATATATACTTGTGAAATATATATCTGTTATTTATTTATCGGCGTTTCGCGCGATACTCTATTCTGGTGCATTATACATCGGAAAATGTGATCTTTGCCCACGTTCTGACCTCTTGCATTCTCCGTGCAACGACCTGCCTCATGGCACTGACACTCGTGTAGATACGACGTAATCGGAGGGGAAAAAAAATATGTGTTAATTAACGCGATGTCGTCGAAGGTTCGATTAAATATTTCAAGAGTCGACGAAACACATTCAGTGTAAAATGTAACGCTCGATTGCGGAAGAAAACAGGCGCCGCGTACCAAAGAGTACCAAAACAATCACAGCCGAAGGAGTAGACTTATCCCCTCTCATCAGTCGTTAAGCGTTATCGCTCATAACTGCCGAGCGGCCACAATAATAAAAACATTCTAGAGCTTCAAAGAGGTTAAACATATCTTTGCGTGTCGCGCACTTCTTTCGGGTTCTCATAACGTTTCGAGCCGACGAGCGACACGTGTATCACGGACTACATGTATCGGTATGTTATTTTTCATTCTCATTGGATGAAAATATTTCGTCGGCTCTTGAAGTACTTGATCGGACTTTCGTCGGCGCTGCGTTACTTCACACATCATTAACACATGTATCTTTGAACAAATCGTATCTACACGAATGTCAGTGTCGCTGCTACGACAGAACAGTCAGGATGGAGGTCGCGGAACATCGGGACGTGGATTATATACATTCAAGGTATGTTTAATCATTCATTACACGGAAAGTTTCCGTTCTTAAGAGACGTTTGGCGACTTCGCCGAGCATAGAGACAGCCGAATTAGGCCGACATTCATTTGTTTCACTATAATTTGACGATTATTCGTCAACCTGTTCGACACGATATGTGTTGTATGCTTGCACTTATTAATTATGTTATTTGTACGAAAAACAGCCGAATAACGGCTTTATAAATAACGGCAAATTTTTTTATCCAAACCTCGAATAACGGCTGAATGATAAATACGAATCTTCAGTTAATTATGTTCTTGGTAAAAAATACTGAATAATTTGTAACTGTGAATGCCGGCTTTAGAATGTAATGTAAATCTTGCAAGATATTGATTTTTAAGCCCAATAATGATCTTTGGATCAAGAATACGATATTTTTTATATTTGTGTCAAAGCTATTTTAAATTTCTATTTAGCTTTGTTATTGTACGGAATTCAGATTTAAATATCTATCGATAAGCACGCGACGTTATTAAACACGTTGACCCTTTATAGTTTCTTATCAGATCTTTTGAAAGCTTCCAATTTTTTCGAGATTGCCAAAGCCAAAAATAGAGATTATGATAAAAAACACTTTTGCCTGTCCTCATCTTACTCTTTAGTGGATTATTTGATATTTGTGGTTTACTTCTTTTACTTCATTTTAAAACGACAGTAAATAGTTACTTATATCAAGATGGGATAATTGTTTGCATCATAAGATTCTTTGTCAGCCTCTCAAATTCAACAGAATTTGCAGTGTCAATATAGAATCACAATTTTTTTTTGACTCGGTGCGTGTACGATTCTCCGAAAATTGCGGACGTTTTCTAGAATAATTTAGAGCAATTAGAGAAATCCATAAAAAGATCCGTAATGTCGGGCGAATCTCCGTTCCGCAGAGAGATTTACTCGGTGACGGATTCAAGTGGCGCGATACGATAGAGAAATTTTACCATCGTGCAAATTAATTATGCAGTCCGTATAATACCACCCGCGCCCGCGTGTCCCGTTCGAGAGTTCAAGCGACCTGCAAGCGCAACGTCACGTGAGACCGAATATTATATCAGCCGATAGAATGTGTACGCGTATTGTAAAATATTCATGCTTACCGCGGCGACTGTCCGCGGTTCTTGCGCATCTGCTTTGAAAGCGAGCGCGCTCGCCGACCTTGAATCGAATTATAAGCCGCACGCGACTTTTATTGCATTTCCATTCAAACGACATCCTCCGCTAATACGGCCGTTAAACCGCGCCGCGCACCGTAGGTCAGGAGACGACTGCGCGCATTCATTATGTCTCTAGCAATTTGGCGCCGGATGGCCGGACCGGCAGGAACAACGGCGAGTGCGGCGGCACGGGGGGAGGGAGGAGGATTTAGCTTTTAATAGTCCGCGTATCCTTCGACCCCGTCCCACATCGAACCTTGGTCCAGAATCCCGCGAGTTGTCGTCGCCTCGCGAAGATATATTCGCATTCTCGACAAACGAGACTGCAATAAAGAGAAAGAAGAGTACAGATATGTGCTCCGTACTCTCTCTGTCTCTCTCTTTCTTTCTCTCTCTCTGAGAATATTGGATGACAACAGATTAATATGTGATCGGAGAATGATTGCAGTTATTGATTTATCAGAAGTTTTTGCGTGTATGTATCACCTCACTTTCACAAAGAAACTCGAAAACAAACTTCTCACAAAATAATTTATTTTGATTGATTCTTTCATATGTAAACCACTGATTTCAGAAAGTTACGAATGCTCTGAGGGTAATGTCGTCTTCTCTCTGGTCTATTTACATACTGAAATTCTTCAGAGCTTTGTACTAGGATACTTGGTAAAACTCGTTACTTTGTTTTTTTTTTATTATTATATTTATTTTCTGTAATGCTTAATACGTTTGAGGGAACAATTTCCTAGAGCGCACAATAAGTGGAATAGTCTCTGTCTTTTTCTTTCTCTCTCTCTTGCTCTCTCCGGGTAATCTCTTATTAAACGAATAGCGGTCGTTAGCGCTAATTAACGAGCGGGAAGTTACACGTATGTAACCGGCGACTCCAGGCGATAAATCGCACGTCGATTTGTCGGCACGGGGACCGTTCCTCATCGTAGCAAGATACGACGAATAAGATAGAATTTCGTTTGGGAGACGCGCGGGAGAGAGTGGCGTGTTAGGCCTCATCGGAAGTGTGGAAGACGTCTTTGTCCGTTGCACGCTCTTAGCCGGGTCCGGGGGGGCAACGGTAGTATTCGAGGATACACGAGGGATATCGAATATCCGAGAACGGCGAACACACGACCGGTCGGTCGGTCGTGGCGAGAGACTTCGCCTAACCTCCTCGCTTTTCTGCTCCTTGCCGCCCTGTTCTGTCTCCTTTCCTCCTCCTTCTCCTCCTCCACCGCCTTCTAGGAGGCCGGGACTGCTTCTTTGTCAGACCTCGGGTCCCGTCTCCGTTTCCTTTTCCTCTCTTTATCGCAGGACACAGCCTGCATCCCAGGCTGCTGCACCCGCGGCGCTGCGCGTATCGGCCATGCCGGCTCTTGAGCGCGACTCGGAGCAACACGCGGGACTGTAGAATAGCATGCGCATGTTATTGTACATCTGTATGACTCGTGTGTAATTAGGTAGAAAAATGTAATTTATATTTAATGCGCGGCTACACACAATTGGAGGCCTCGCGCGCCGCGGTGTGACGTCGGAACAATTTTATACAGAGACGCACAACGCATTGCGCCTCGTACATCAAAAGATGTACAGACAAAAAGCGGGGCTTTCTTTTGTTCGGGCAGAAACGGGTTACGTAAATGTAACAAAACAAAAATCGATACACAGCGTTTCCCGCGGTCGCAGGAGGAGGCAGTGTGTGTGTGTGTGTGTGTGTGTGTGTGTGTGTGTGTGTGTGTGTGTGTGTGTGTGTGTGTGTGTGTGTGTGTGTGTGTGTGTGTGTGTGTGTGTGTGTGTGTGTGTGTGTGTGTGTGTGTGTGTGTGTGTGTGTGTGTGTGTGTGTGTGTGTGTGTGTGTGTGTGTGTGTGTGTGTGTGTGTGTGTGTGTGTGTGTGTGTGTGTGTGTGTGTGTGTGTGTGTGTGTGTGTGTGTGTGTGTGTGTGTGTGTGTGTGTGTGTGTGTGTGTGTGTGTGTGTGTGTGTGTGTGTGTGTGTGTGTGTGTGTGTGTGTGTGTGTGTGTGTGTGTGTGTGTGTGTGTGTGTGTGTGTGTGTGTGTGTGTGTGTGTGTGTGTGTGTGTGTGTGTGTGTGTGTGTGTGTGTGTGTGTGTGTGTGTGTGTGTGTGTGTGTGTGTGTGTGTGTGTGTGTGTGTGTGTGTGTGTGTGTGTGTGTGTGTGTGTGTGTGTGTGTGTGTGTGTGTGTGTGTGTGTGTGTGTGTGTGTGTGTGTGTGTGTGTGTGTGTGTGTGTGTGTGTGTGTGTGTGTGTGTGTGTGTGTGTGTTGGAGTCCGGTGTGGCGAAACGGGAGGAAAGGGGGAGACACTCTTCTCTCGCGTTTGCGAATGGAACGACGATTAGGAGAACGAGCGGTGGTCGCGCGAGGATGATCTCCTGGCGATGCGTTCGAAATTTTTCGCTCGCGTAAAATCGCGCGCAAAAAGCGCGGTAAAACGTCGCCGGCGAGTTCTCCTCTCGCTGCGGGAACAACTCGGGAACCGACCAGTCTCTCGACACAGTTCGCGTGTGAAAAAAAGTGTCGTTGGAGCGTTAAGGGGACTCGTCTCTTTTTCACAACGGTGCACATCCTCTCGGCGATGCGGCACGCACGAGTATCCGATTATTCGAAGACCGCACGTACCAAGAGGAAGTGGTTCGTACAACCACCTACACACATATACACTTTCTCTCTCTCTCTCTCTTCGTTTCTCCCTCTTCTCTTACGCCCTACCCTCTCTTACGTGGCGCACGCACATGCACACACGACTGCGCTCCGAAGGCGCGAGTGTATTATATGCACGGACGCGGGCGGTCGAGTCTCTCTCGCTCCATTTGGCCAATCCGCGTCCCGTGCACTTTGTTCGCAACAATGCGCTCGACGTGGCACTTCCGTCCGGACGAGGAAAGCGTTGAGCCTTCTCTCCGCGCGCGCCCGTTCCTTCGTCAACACGGCGAGGAGAGGCGCGGAGAGAAAGAGAGGCCTCCTTTTACCGTTCAAACGACCGCTCTCGGTGAGCTTAAACAAAATTATCGCTTTCAGTAAATTTGCTGTTTTCCTCTCTAGCGACGACGACGACTTTTCCCTTCGATTCTCTAAACTATTTATGATCTACGGGGGAAAGGTGTGCGTTTCTGTCGAGTCAGTCGGCGCAGGTATCCGTTAAATCAATCGTCGTCGACCTCGGATCGAAACCAAAATGACGGCGTTGCATTTTGTGTTCGCGAGGAAAGATCGAGAGAATCGCACCACAGCGCCGCCGTCGATCATCGTCGCATTTCTGTGAGCGCATATTTTTCTCGAGAGAGCCTCAAGGAAAAGTCCCGACCTCGCTCGACGCGACCTTTCTTTCTCCCTTTCTTTCTCGCTTTTTCTTTCGCTTCCCGTCCCGCGGCAGAATCGAATGTACGAATGTCGACCGAGTGGTACGTAAAAGCCTTCGTAGTACGTCGAACTGTGACGTAGTCGGCGATGCGTGTCCTAGGTCAAGATTCAAGATTGTCTACTGTTGGCCGACCGCTTCTTTCTAGCCGAGGCTGGGCCTCCTCCTTCCGTCCTTTCGCTACGCGCACGTGTGTGTAACACACACACACACACACACACACACACACACACATACATGCTTGCGCATTTCCGCGCGCGCGGCCATCCGTCCATCTGTCCATCCACGCGTGCGTGTGTGCTCGCTGCTGTATTGCAGCGAGAGCGGGACTCCCGCACATTCTTATCTTCTTTGTCCCTCTTGCTCCATTTCTCTCTCTCCTTTCACGACCACGTTGTCGTCGTCCGCTTCCTCCTGCTCCTTTCTCTCCTCATCTTCCTCCTGCTCCTCGTTGCTCGGCCGTCTTCCCACTCGCGATGGTCCCTGTCGCACAGTCATCCGTTCACTCTCGATCTCGAGAGAGGAGGCCAATCGGCCGCACCAACTCTTTTTTCGTTCGCCGACGCGCGCCGTCCTAGTTTAATGAAATCACACGGCGGACACACGTACGCACGGACACAGACACGGCGGGTGACGCGAAATCGAATCCGCTTGCGAAGGTCGTCGGCGCGAAAGCGCGCCGGGTATGTGTTCCGCGATTTCAGCGTCGCGGACGCAGAGCGCCCCTGAGAGTCTTGTTCGCAGCCTCACTCTCTTCCGAAATCCCGAGCGACTCCATTTCCTTGGAACTTTAGAACGATCGAGGAGACTTCGAGAACGTGTGATCCGCGTGTCTGATTATGGCATAAGTAGACTCATGTGGACGAGCGCGTTTCGCGACACGCGCTTTTCAGGTGGGATCCCGACGACACGAGCCCTTTTGTTCCCGAATAGCGCGAGAAAGTGGACTCGTGTCGCGACTCGTGTGCGTGGCACGTGCTGCGAGGCAGCGACGTAGAGCGCTGCTACATAGCCAAGCACCAGCCGCCTTTGAGACTTTTGTCACCGTTACGCAATCGTAAAAGCCGCGGAAAGGGAAAGCGGCGGCGGCATTCTGGCCTCTCTAACGAGAGACACACGAGTCGCTGTGATACGAGAGAAACAGAGAGAGAGAGAGAGAGAGAGAGAGAGAGAGAGAGAGAGAGAGAGAACGCGTACAAGAGGTGACGAATCTTTCGGCACTGACCCACTTCCGCCGTTCGCGACGTCTTCATTTTTGACTCGCTCCAAATAGGCTAGCCCTTAATGGCGTCTTTGCATGAAGCCGGAACAGGGGGGCACAAAGAGGAGCGTTATTTGCCTACCTACTCTCGTGAGCAAATATTCGCGCGAGTAACACTGTTTACACTGTCGTGAACGTCGCCGCAGTGTGCAAACGCGGCGCGAATCACGTTGCAATAATTTGTACACGTTACCGTAACTTCCCGCTCGTGTATCTTGCCCTTATTAGGGTAAACTCGGGTGCGACGACCATACGGAAAAGATCATCATCAGCTGTACTTTCTCTAATAATTGCTAAGCAGTACGTTTTAGCGAGTGCACGTGCATAAACGGTACATATCGATTATTTCTTTGAGAATGGCTACACAAAAGCACGCTATTTTGGCAATTATTGGAGAAGTCACAGACTATTGTTGTCATATCTGAGTTCTCACCCTCTTCACACTTCCGCGCGTACCCCGTATCGATTGGCGACGATGACCAGTTTCGTCGCGATTCGAAGGAAGAAAGACACAGTGCCGTGGCGCCGCTTGGAAAGGATGAACGTCAACTGCTCTTCTTCATCTTCTTCCTCCTCATCCTCAGGTTGCGCGATGATCCGTTTTATCATCGGCGCGTTGCGAATGTTCACGCTGTTAGAAGCAGAAGCGCGGTTAAGCACAGTCATGCATAATTCTACCGGTTTTTTCGCGTGCCCCGCCGACGACGGAGGCGACGGCGGCGACAACTTGTTCGTTCATTCGTTCATGCGTCGGCCGCACATACATGTGCTCTCGCATACGTCTGTATATATTACGCGAGAGAGACGATAAGCAGCGCAGTCTTGTAAAGCCGTGCCTCGTGTTCCAATTATTCAAAGAGAAACTTTCGCTCTCGCGATATTATTGGGACATGTAACGCGATCGGTATTAAGTTGCCGTCACGCTCCACGTAACATTTTGTTCTTCAGCGCCGACGTTTCGCCATGTTCGCACGAAAAACTCACCCGTGCCTTTTTCTTCCCTTTCTTCCTTTCCTCTCCCCTCCTCTCGCATGCGAATTATTTCGCGAGATAAAAGAGCGGGCGAGGGAGAGAAGAGAAGGAGAAGAAGGAGGGGGAGGGACGTCGCATGTTACGATACCGTAATATCTCGAAAACGAGGTTCCTCGTCGCGCGCGCTGGCCTCTCTCGATCGGGAGAGATCGCTAAATGATCCCTAACGAAGTAGCTAACGCTCACCGACATCGTCGTTCATTAACGAGGCGCGCTCAGGTCAAAAAAACGGCCCCAACCCCGATTCATTCGCTAATTGTTAGCGAGATACTAACGACTTTAGAGCGGCCACGTCGCTCTCGTGGTTGCGCCACGTGTTTCGTAGCGCGTGTCATTCTCGCGCGAGGAAGCGACGACGGTTAGGCTTCCGTATACACACACACACACACACACATACATGCGTGCGGAATAGAGAGGGAGACCCCGCTATTCAAATTCGAGTTTTAATGTCTCTCTCGCGCGCGATGCACGGAACTGGTACGGAAGCTGCGTAATAGCGCGCGCAACGTGGGAATCGTTTTATTCAACGCGCGCGCAGTCGTTTCAGGCCGGGGACAGGTTGAGCGATAACATCTCTCGCTCGATCGTTTATCAAAAAATCGCGTTTAAGTAATGACACGAGACAAGTTGACGATTCCGTAGCGCGTGAAGAATTTACGGTGTCGAGTTTCAACGAGAGACGCGCGCGCAGCGCCGCTCGTGCATTCCTCTCGGGAAAGCTTCTCAATTATTAAACGACGGTCAGCGTCGTTTCGCCTCACTCCCTCCCCTCTTTTCCTCCTTCTCTCTTCTATCTGTGTTCACCTATCTATATTCACCTATCCGTCTGTCCGTTTATACAATAGAGCGAGATCGAAGAATGCCGGGCCGGCAGAGTTGTTGGCGTATAAACGGTAATATATACCGCGGATCCTTCCATTCTCTATAAATATCCGAATGATATTTCGCTCGGGCGAGCCGCGACGACGCGCCCGGCGTCGGTGACCTCAAACTCGCGATCGCGGCGCGGCGGAATTGAGCGAAATATCGTGTCGAAATTTGCGGCCGCGCCGCAATTTTTCGGAAAACGGTCGCCCCGGACCGTTTTGTCGGCAATTCGCGAGAGAGGCGCGAGTGGGGAACGATAACGGGTCGACTAATAGTTGGCGATTCTCGCGATTGCTCTCTCTCTCGTGCTCTCTTTCTCTCCTCGCGACTGATCCTCGTAGACAACAAAGAGTCCGGCGTCGGAGGAGCGTCGCCGAGGGGGTTCTCAACCGACGGTTGAGCGCGGTCGGGGAAGACACGGTGGGTCCCGCCCGTGGGCCTCGCGCCTCTCGCATACCCGTTCCTTTGTCCAGCCTCTTTTGAAGAGCCGCCGCCGCCGCCGAAGGAGAGCAGCTCGCCTTGAGACAAAGCGCGCACCTACCGACGCAGAAGCGCGTGTGTGCTACCTTGCCATCACCATCACCATCGTCAGAGTATCAGCACCCTCTTCGTCTCTCGTGGCCCCGCGTGTCCCGTCTTGGTCCTCTGTCTCTCCCTGCCTCCCCCTCTCTTCGCCTCTCTTCGCCCCGCTGTCTTCTCTCTCTCTATTATTATGTTTTTGCGATTTATTTGTGTCTGCATCGCGTCCGATTTTCGATTTTTTCCTTTTCCGCCCGCCTACCTTTCTCCGCCTTCTTCTTCTTCTTCTTCTTCTTCCTCGGCGTCGTCGGAGTCGTCGGCCTCGCGCCATGCCTCCCGCGCACACACACCCGCAGGTGCATCGTGCCTCGCGAACTTTGCTCCTGCGAAGGAGAACGAAAGAGGAAGGGAGAACAGAGAGAGAGAAAAAGAGAAGAGTAGGAGCGAGAGGCGCGTAGAGACAGAGACAGATAACGCGCGTCGCACCTGCTCGCGCGTGCCGATCTTTTGTCAACGTCATTCGCGCCGAAATGCAGGGCTGGTTAATTGACCGCGTTAAGAGACAAGGTATATGGAACGCGTGCCGCTTCCTTTGGACCGGGCAGACAGGTGCCCGATATAATTAAGCGGACGACCTGCCGCGCGGCGGCGGCAGCGACTCGTCCTGCGCCGTCTACGTGCACTTCGACGATCGCGTACGCTATATTAACGTACGCTGCAATGCGCGCCTGAAAATATTATTCCGCTTCGACGCCACGGCGCGTTTCACGAGTCGTTTCGTTTCGACGCGCCGCCGTCCTGTCTGAAAACGTTGGTGGCGGTCGAGAAGCCGGCCTGTAGAACCCGATGTCGACCAAATGGTTCGGTCACGTACCGCGTGGAGGCGATAATCAACTGTTGGACGATAATCAATTGTTGGACGTGTTTTTTTTTTGTTTTTTTTTTTTAGGTAGCGAAAATTAAAGCAATCGCCGACCTTTCTTTATTTCAGGCTTTTTAGTTGCTTAGTTGGATCGCAAATGCTACTTGAAAAAAAAAGAAAAGGTCTGTAGGATAAGAGGATCACGAGAGACGAGTCTCAACGAGACGAATGTTAGACAAATGCAGAAAGGGATGAAGCAATATGATTTTTTCCAAACGGTATGAATAGAAACAACCTCGGGCTCGTTCGCGGTCCGACTCAGTGCGCAGAGGCTTTGTTTTTTCTTTTGTTCGGGGAAGCGTTTTGTAGGCAGATAGATGGATAGGCGGAGGGACAAAGATACCCTGTGCGTCGTCCAGGTAGCTTCCCAAGATGTACGTCCCTTCCGTCGAGTCGGGGGTCGGTATTTTCCGCTACTATTGTGCGCCACAAGGGTACATCCCGTGTACCCTGTGTGTCCTTCCGGACCTGACCTCGTCCCGACGGACTCTCCCTCTTGGGATCACGTTATATACCTGCGACTCAGGTACTCTGCGGAACGTTTGCCGCCGCGCCATTATGGCTTTAACGCGTTCCAACAGCCGTTGGCAGGCAAAAACCAACTGCTCCTTCGCAGGAAATTTCTGGCCAGTAACGGCTCTCTGGCGATCTTTTCCGCCCACGCCAAGTACGACGATTCACCGCGTTTTGGCCTTACTCGTCTCGACGAGACCCTCGCTATCTCACCCTCATCCTCCACTCGACCCTCGGCGTACGTGACACTTTCAAAATTACACGCGCGGCTTTTAATTTTCTCGGGAAAGCATGCGGCAACGTGCATCTCGATACGTCGCTCTTGTAACATGGAGTATCAATACGTGGACTGCACCAAGATACCTACCATTTGGAAAACGCCATATCGGAAAATTGAAAATCTGTGAGGAGTAATTTATCATCCTATCTACACTGAGAGAAAAATTATCTTAAAATCAACAAATATTTTCTTGGTGGGTGCCATTAACATATTTACTTAAATCTACATTCTCTTTACTTAAATCAAATATTGTTTACTTGATTTAAATAAACAATATTTGATTTAAGTAAAGAGAATGTAGATTTAAGTAAATATGTTAATGGCACCCACCAAGGAAATATTTGTTGATTTTAAGATAATTTTTCTCTCGGTGTATTAGGAAATTTTCAGGAAACGTATATCTCGGACATGTATATATATTCGATACACATTTTTAGTAAAGTAAACATTCAATATGGGACCCATATTCTCGATAATGGGCTTCGGTTTCTTGCATGAATGTGCCGGGACTTATCTGTGCGTAGAGATATCGCGGGGTAGAATCTTTGATAGGCGAAAGAGAGAGATATGACGGACTGTACTACTTCCTATCGATTAGTTAGGAGAGGAGGCTTTAGAAAGTAAGAAGGAACAGAAAAATTGGACGTCATGTGTTCGCCGTGACGGATGGGTGCCGGCCATTGGCTGTGCCTAGATAGCAGTAGACGTGGCAGAAAGGACGAAGGAAGGAACGGAAGATACCCGGATCGTGCCTCGAATCCGAAATCTTGCGGGCTCGTGCCTCTCTCGCCGTGTTTCCCCTCTCGATTGACTATTTCCGAGAAGCGACGATTGATTTACAAGGAGCGCGCGTTTCAACCTAACCACCCACCTATCCGCCCGCCCCGTTACTTAATAATGAATGCCTGGTCGGGAATTTTCCGTTCCTAGAAAATCGTTCTCCCGCGTACGTTGTCTACATCAAATTAAGCGCGATAGCGCGAAGAGAATTCGTGGCAAGTTGGAAAATTGACCTCACGACGAGGCGAAAAAAGGAGAAAGAGGAAGAGTAGGCGACGGCGGTTTCTTTCATGAGAAATAAAGAGCGGAACCTGCTCCGATAAAATTTTCGGCGATGTATTTATGCCGTATCCGTTACATTCTTGCCCGCGAAGAGCAAGTGTTGCGTTTATCTCTCTCTTTCTTTCTTTCTCTCTCTCGAGCTCGCCGGCGAGCGTTTCCCGAGGCAGCAGATACCGAGGACTTTTTATTTACCTCTGACGCCCCGGTGCGGCGTGGGTGGTACGAAACGAACGGTTGAGTCCGTAGGAAGGAAGGAAGGAAGGGAGGAGGAAAGGAGTGAAAATCCGAAGTTATTCGTGCGTCGCTTTTTATCTCACTCAAACAATCCTACTATCAGAAGTTCGCCGGTTCGCGTGTATCGCGTTCCGCGAACGGCCTCTCGCTCTTCCTCTCGCTCTTGCTCTCCTGGTTTCCTCTAGAACTCGCGGACGTCTCTCGCGCGGTGTGTGTATGTCCCCCTTGTCGCGTGGTCTCATGTTGAGCACCACTGGGGCCTCGAATCGTTGAACCACGGAGTGGTTCAGTGGCTCCAAGGCCGGCGGAAACCACGGGTGGGATGTGTGCGGGGCAGAACGGCCCTTCTTCGACTGGAATCGTTTCTCTCTCCCGTACAGCGCGAACGAACCTTCCTCTGTCGATCTTTGCTTCGTAGCCTTCGCGGTCTCGAGAAGAAGAAGGAAGAAGCAGGAGAATAAGACGAAGACGACGTCGACGACGACGAAGACGAGGCGACGCGTAGGGAAGAAGAACGAGAAGAACCCGGGGATTGGTTCGTGGGCGACAAAAATGCGCCGCGCACTGCTTCTTCGTCGTCGTCGTTGTCTTGTCGTCGACGACGACGACGCTTGGCGTCCTCTCTTCGTCTTCTTCTCGAATTCGAAGTGAAAAGCATGTCCAGCGGCCACTCGCTCGCGAAAAGTGCAACGCGTTCTTCACGTGTCTATGGCCGGTATCCACAATCAAATCTTACATTTTCGCAACACTTGATATTAACACCGTAAAAATAAAGCTGTTAAAATGTTGAGTAATGGGTGTTGGGAGTAATTAATATTAATAATTAATGTTAATGATTTAGAGTAATATTAATTAGTTAATAATTAATATTAATAATCTAGGATAAAGAGTCACAGTCTCTGACGTGATAGATTGATTCGCCGCTTACAAGTCTAGAGAATTTGCGACATGTGCGTTGACACTCTGTCAGACATTATTATCTTTCTATAAAAGTTTAGTATTCGCAGTAACTGCGATTCATTCGTCTTCCTTCTCTCAATTTGAATCTCACATTTAAGATTGTCTTAAATTCTCATCTTCAGATGCTTCATAGCCGATAAAGCGAATTGTACAGCATCTGAGAGGATGAACTTGAGACGATCTTGAATGTAAGATCTGTCTGTGAGACTACCAAGCCTATACGACCTTCTTTCGCGCGATGCACCTCTCCGTGTAGCGGAATCTCGGGCTGTCTCTGTTTGAAGCGTACAATCAATTCGTCGTGCGAATCATCTGGACATTGCTTAATGACGGGTCTAATTAGTTCGAGGGAGAGATCGCGCGAGAAGGCGGCCGCCTCCAATTAAGGACGCTCGGGTAATGAACATTGCGGTTTATCTAAACGTTATCTATCGCATCGACACGCACAGATGTTTTCATTGCCGTTTACGTGAACGAGTCGAGCATTCCGATCGGAAAATGCGTTACTTTAGGCAGAGGTAGTGTTGTCGGACGATTAGATTGTGACTGTAATCAGATGCAACGAGCCGGGCATGATTTGTCTTCTGTCGCTCGACATCGATTCGTTCGCTCGTCGACTTGTTCGAAAATTACATCGTGTCATCGATACCTCCCCGCGCTCCCTCTCTCTCTTTCTCACTCTCTTTTCTATCTCTCTCGTCTGCTGTCTTGCCGCGGGCCGCGTTCCTTTGTACGTCGACGTGGAGAGCAGTGCTCGCGAGAAAACGATACGGAGCGTGTGCGTGCCATCGTCGGCATGTCGGGCAGTCCGGTCCGTTTAGTTCTCCTACTACCTTCTCTCTCGCTCTTCCGAGGTCCAGACCCATTTTAGGAATGAAATTTGCGAGATTATTGCGCCCACCCTGCCGCCGACTGCACCAGTTTCGACGGGGCGGAATTCGCGGAATTCTAAAGACGACGAGGACGACGACGGCGGCGGCCGGTCCGTAACTTCTCTCAGGCATCTCAAGACTGATAAGGACATCGCCGGATTTTGCCGGTTGATCTCGCGATCCTCGCGCCGCGTCGTCCAACAGCCGACCGTGTGTCCTCCAAGTCAAACCTGCCTCGCGTATTCTTCGTGACGAAAGAAACGATTCTGCGGCCTCCTCCCGACCGTTCTCGCAGCGGTGACATCTCGCGATATATCATCGGTTTTCCATGTTGCCGTTCCGCAGGCCAGGATTTCGGCAATCGTGAGGTTTCACACACGTCGAGCTATCGATAACTCAGGCCGCATAATCCTACTTTATGTCACGAGCTCTCTTGACAATGACGTCGGCGTCGGCCAGCCGCGCGCTGATGACTCGAAAGCGTTTTGACTCGAGCCGAAAGCGATTACGAACGTTAGCAGGCACGCAATTAGAAATCGTTTCGTTAGCCAACACGAGTTTTATCATCGAGCTCAAGTATTGTGCAACTCTCCTGCGGCCACGTGCGACTGTGCGTTGTACAAGAGTGGCAGCTAACATTCTTGCGGACGGTGGGACAAGTGAAATCAAATTTGAATTTTTCTCCTACTCAAGATTCGTCTCTATTCAAGGATACACGAGTGTTCTTCGAATATCTCGCTGAGCAATGAGATATTCACTCGCGTAATCCTTCATCTGAGAGACAGAGAGAAAGAGAACAAGAAAGAGATTCCACGTAAAACCGTGTCGCTGGCTGACATATTTCGCGGGAGGTTGCCACGTTTCGTCGAGCTTGTGTCTCTCGCTCGATATTCTTGGACAATCTATTTCCTTCCACTTGGTCCTGCTGCCGAGGCAGCTCCAGGAGGCATCTCTCGCGCGCGCGAGGGCTTTGTCGAGGGCAGCGACGCGTTCTCGCCGGAGGTCCGCGCGGGAAATTATCACAAACCGCGCGCACACGGATGTGTCGCGACCGCGGAAATCCGTCTTGTCCGGTGATTCGGGATCGGTCGAATCTGCGGTCGCGCGCGCGCGAACGGAAGAAACGAGACACGTGTGCCACTTGTCACAACCGGCTGACCGGAGTTTGCGTATTGTACGATTTCCTCCTGCTTATCTACGCGAGATTGATCTATGCGTGTTAAATACTCGATATACGTCGTGATTGCGCGCTGATCGTTGAATCACGTTGATAATACACCGCTTCGGTGAAAGTCTCCGAGTTCGTCCGGTCGGCCGTGGTGGCGCGCATATAACAATTTCGCGATAATATTCGCGACTTTGTTACGCCCGCCGAGCGATTGACTTTTTCTCTCTCTCTCTCTCTCTCTCTCTCTCTCTCTCCTACCCTCCCTCCCCCCCTCTCTTTCTTTTTCTCTTTTCTCTCTCGTTGTAGATAAACTATCGATCAACGCCTTCATGCGAATAGTCCGTTCGCTTCGCTCGCTGACGCGGGGAGACAATCGATAGTCGCGATATAAATATCGAGGCGGCGGAGTCCACGTAGTAACAATTATTTTTACGCCGCAAAGATGCGGCTGTAAAAGCGGCTCGTCGTCTTCTTTCTCTCCCTCTCTCGTTCTATCTCTCTCCCCCCTCTGATTGGCGATCACGATCCTCCTTTATGCTGAAATATCGATTTCTCCACGGCGACGCGTAAGTGCAAGGAACCACGCACGCGGTTGCGTGCGCGCATGTTTACGCTCAATTCGCGGCCGAGCGCGCCGCCGTCGCCGCGGATTTCGCAATAAATTCAAGGATACGGGCCTCTCTTCAAGGCTTCGTCTGCGCGACGTCTGCCACGTACCGCTGTATGGCCGCGAGCGCGAAAGCCTTTCGCGATTTCTGTGCCCGATCTCTTTCTCTCTCTCTCTCTCTTTTTTTCTCGCTCTCCCTCTCTCTCTCTCTCTCTCTCTCGCACGCGCGCGCTCGTTAACGATCGAGGAAAGATGACCTCCTCTCTTCCGAGAAGACGCGCGCGCGCGTTGGACGTAATTTACTTAACTATATTTATACGTATGTGCGATTATATGGCCGAGTACGAATAAATAATAAGCACGGGGACGCGCGCTATCTCGGTATTTAGTACGACGGTAAGATGGCATCGTCTACATGGAGGAGCGCGTGATAAATCGGGAGGAAAACGTCTCGGTAAAGTGCTGAAACTCATTTATTAAAGGCGTATTGAACGCGATGCATTGTGCCGCGCGCCGGTCGACGCTTCAATTTGTGCCAATATTTAATTCGTCTCCCTTAAACCCTTCTGCCATAAATTGGCTTTCGGAAGGTACATGATACGCAAATGGCTATTATTAAATTCTAAAGTGACGTTCGATATTATTGATGCTATTCGTACTCGGAAAATAACTCTGGCGATAATGTTTAACTTAACGAAAGCACTCGATTCGGACGACCGTCGAATTCTCCTTCAGAAAACCAGCTAGCTTTGAAATCTCGAATAGTGATAAGAGTAGCATTAGAATAGTTTAGATCTGATTAGTCCGACTGATATCAGAGGGTAAAAAGGTCAAATGAATCATTCTCATCTTGAGCAATCGTTATCATGGAAGTGCTACATGAATTTGTTTTACAATCTTTGTTTTACGATCTTTGTTTTACGATCTTTGTTATTTACTCTCTTTATAAATGACCTAAGCTGTTCGCTTGCCCATTGCAGTCGCATATTTTGCAAAATTTTTTTCTATCGTAAAATGCTTTTTCCTCTTTTGTATTAACGCTCTTAAGAGGGATTGCCTTAGAACGATTATAAACGTATCTCTCTCTTTCTCCCCCTCTCTTCCTCTCTCTTTTTCTTTTAGCACATGTATACATATAACAACATTGACGTAATTTCATAAATTCGCCTCTGACCGGTATCTGGCTTAATGTGTTATTTTGCGGGTCGTGCAATTTCTCTCTCTCTCTCTCTCTCTCTCTCTCTCTCTCTCTCTCTCTCTCTTTCTCTCGCGATGTTATATACGCGACGCGTAGGATAAAGAAAACGTCGCCGGGGCCGGACGTCATCGTCGAAGTATGCACTCCGCCTCGGACCGCGGCTACAGTTTGCAGAGTTGAAACTCGGTTCGGCCGGAAAAATCTCGCCGCCGCGCGTTCACGTACGGCGGCCGCCCGAGAATCCGCGTGCGGCCGCTTCGAGTGCGCCTGTGTGCACTCGGTCGAACGGGACACAAGGAGCGATTATCTCGCGAATTCCGCCACGATTTTCGCCGAGAAAGTGAGAGTATGAGGGAGAACAGATAAGGTAAATGTACCAATGTACGGACATGTATCCATCTCCGGACATTGTTATTATTTTTATATTTGAATATGTATATTTCAACTTTCAACGTACAATGTATACATATTGGTATTATATACATTTAATATTTATATTTAGTGTACGTTGAAAGATAAAATATTTAGAGAAATATTCAAAATGATAAGAATGTCCGGAATTAGGTACATGTTCGGGCATTGGTACATTTACCTTAAGTCAAAAACAAGGAAACATAATACACTGGACGGCAATTTCTACTCACTTATTTTTCTTTTCCATTTTTTTTAAATTCTCTATTATGTTTATTATGTTAATGAAATCTATTATGTTTATTATGTCCTCTATTATGTTTATTAGGTTAATGAAAATTTTTATATAATACTTTTATGGAACTACCGGAGAGTTTATAGAAAAAGTAGAGTAAGAGAAATAATGAGATACATTGCATATGTAAGACGATTTTTTTTTTAATTTAGATTCTATGTATAACATTCCTCAGAGTGATATAATGACACTTTCACGTGAAACACTAGCGGTGAAAATTTCCCGCCAGATTTTTCTTTGCGTCATGGTTACGACGCGGCGTGGCGCACGGACAACAGGCACGTGGCAGCCACGAGTGACGTCCGGTCGATTTATCGGAGGATACAGTTCGGCCGAATTTTGCATTCGCCGTACTGTCGGGTCGTGTGCTCCATTTCCGTTCGGCAATCGAAATTCGATTGTGTTTGTTCAGAGAGATGACAACGGACGACCCGAGATATCCGACCGATCGCGGTCGAGCGATTACATGACGTCTTTTTCTCTCTCGTTCTTTTTAGGTGTTTATCTCGTTTGCCTTGCTTTTCGAACCATATAACATGACCATGCCGCGGCCGTTTACCGGCGATCGTCTTTGGAAAAGCATTCGCGCGAGAAAAGAGATCCACCCAATGACATTCGGCGCTCCCCCAAAACTAAGAGAGGTAATAATAAAGCGCTTTCTTCCCTCGTCCGCTCCGGGCTCCGGGTCGAACGTGGCACGATGCGGCGTGGTCCGGCCCGCGATTTTCTCTTTCGAAAACGTAAATGGTACGGATTGGTCCGGACCTCCTCTCGTCGGCTCTGTCCCTGAATAAGTCTCCATGGAAACCATTGGCGTAGCAGCCGGCTGCTAATCTTTTCTGGCGCCTTTGGCGCGAGCATGCACCCGTCGGCGTGTATATCGATCGTACGTTCGGAGAGTGAGAAGGTGAGAGAGAGAGAGAGAGAGAGAGTGCGCAAGAGAGAGAGAGAGAGAGTGCAAAAGAGAGATCGAGACTGTGGGGTGCCCTCCAGAAAACCTAGCTATCAACCAACCTACCTACATATCCACCTACCCACCCACCTATCTACCCTCGTGCTGCCAAATGCCGAGGTTAGTCACGACGGACGTCTCCTCGCGTACGCGAAATTATATCGACCTCGCGATGCGCCCGTCTGCGTTCGATTCGCGTCTTCTTGACGCGACAGCCACTTCTTTCTTTCATTCTTTCTTCCTTCCTTCCCCGTCTTCTCTTTCTCTTCACCGAGAAGCGACGTTCGATAAGAGCAGCGTTTTTCCAACGTAGATAAATGCGCGCGTTTAATGCGCAATTAAGTGCGCCGGCCGGCCGGCCGGCCGTCGCGTTTCTGCGCCACCACACATCAGCCGCGACTGAATGGGAGGACAATGAAAACACCGCGTCACCGCCATCGCCACCACCGCCGTCGTCGACGCCGTCGCGGCCACCACCACCACCGCCGCCGCTTATCGCACGTGTGAGATAAAGCGGCCTCGCGCGTACAACGCGGTGCGCGATCCTCGCGGGCGAATCACTGCCCGCGTCGCGTCGCGGATAATCAATGAATTATTGGCGACGCGAGGTGACGGACCCGCCGTGCTCCGCGACAGACGACGGCCGCCACATTCAGCGACCAATTCCGAGTACGCGAGGCGCGATTATCGTTTCGCCGACATTCGTGGGTATAAGTACCATGACGTCTGTGAAGTTGGTCCCACTGTTTCAAAATTTGAAAAAAGTGAATAGAGTTCTGGAGAGTTCTAGAGTTCTCTAACGATAAAAAAAGAGTTCCGTCGATTAAAGCGGTCAAAACACGAAATAAAACTACAGGAAGGCCAACTTCATGATGGTGTAACTTTAAAGTGCAAAAATTTTTTATCTTCAATCTTAGCGCAAAATTTCTTAAAGATAATCGATAGAACTCTTCGGGGACAACCAGAACTCTACTTACTTTTTTTTAATTTTGAAAAAGTGGGGCCAACTTCAGACGTATACCAATGCTCTCGGACACGTACCTAATCCTGGACATTCTTATTGTTTCGATCTTGCATATAAAATAAAAATATTTAAACTTTCATATTAAGCTAAAATACATAAATATTTAAAAATGTTTAAATATTTAAAAATACTTAAGCTATTTAAACTCTCAACATTAAATGTATGCAGTGTGTTCTAGTTCAATTTCACTATCTCTTGTGATATATTCAATACTTGTATATACAGGGCGTCTCAGCTCGATCACAAGTCACAATCTCTCGTGAGAGCGTGGAACGGATTAAAATGAATAAAAAAGTTCCATACCGTTTTACAAAAATTGCAATAATGATCGAAATATTAATCGTAGAAGATTTGTGAATGACTACGCATGACATGGTAGATGAGCTTTAATGGCGAATCGACCTGTATATAGAAGTATTGAATATACGTGTACGCGTATTAAATATATATACTCTATGTCGAAAGTCTAAATATTCGTATTTAAAGATCAAAATAATAACAATGTCCAGGAATTGATACTTTTATCTTACATGAGGAAAGTGTAGCGACATTTTGATGTTGATTAATTAGGTACAAATACATATGTGCATACACACACACCCATACAATATACATATTGTATAATGATCCTGGTGGTGTATGGCTGTGGATGATTCACTGTTAGGTCAATATCTCGGGCTGGAAACACCGGTCGGGTCTGTTACACCGAGGGCTGTTTCTGCGAGTGATCGATAAGCCACGCGTGTTCGGTGCGTGCGTGCGCGTTGCATGTGTGTGTATCGTCGAGGGATCGTCGGTTAGGAGGATAGACGACAACGAGGGTTAGACGCGACGCGGGATAACCCCGTTGCGTATACGCGAATAATTCAATTTCCGTGCGCCGGCTTTCAAAACGATGCGTTTTCGGCCACATTGTCTCGAACGTTAAGAGTGACAAGAGAGAGAGAGAGAGAGAGAGAGAGGGAGGGAGGGAAGAAGAAAGGGAGAGAGAATGCCCGGTGGCTAAAGCGTCGGAAAATATCGAATTTGCGCGAGCGTGTGTGTACGTGTCTTGTCGAAAGCGTCGCGACGACCCTCATTCTCTTGCTGTTCACTACATTGGAAATGCTTCGACGGAACTAATCGCGCACGTCGAACTTTTTTCCTGATAAGCGCGCACGCGCGTACGTGTATTACCGTTATCGCGGCCGGAATTATCACATCCTTACTACGATAAATAATTTGTAGAGAAACGCCACAAGCTTGAAGAACGGCTGTCTAGTTGCACTCGCGTGCGCGCGCACTATCATGTCGCGCAGAACAAAAATATTTTTCCAATAGCCCTCCTTTTCTGTGTGTTGCCCGTTCTATTTTCCATTTCTATACCGTTTATTTCGGAGAAGACCCGAATTATATTTTCAGATACATAAATTTGAGAAAATTCAGGTCGATATTCCCCTTCTGTCTCAGTCTCTGTACGCTCATTTAGATTTTGCCTCCTATCTACGACTTACGATTTTAGAAACAGTTCGAATGTCGTGAATTTAATTTGGCCATCGCTGCGCTGTGTGCAGTGATAAGCAAAGGAACACTGAAAAAATAACGTTTCCAGTATTGCGTCGTTTCCATGCACTCCGAAAATCGTCGCTGCCGTCTCTCGCGTGAGTCACTATGATAACGTTGAAAAAAAGCTGCTAGGGTGCTAGGAAAGCTATGTGCATAGATACGTGAAGAGTATATCGACGGTAACGGTGTATTCTAGACACCCTATAACGTGATGCGCACTTATGACGCTCTGCCGAGACGAGTGCATTCCACACGCGTCGAATCTCGGTGACGTGAAACTCGGAGAGTCGGTCGCACATTATTAACACATCATTGCAAAGGTGGAATCTGATGGGTTGCTTTCCTCTTCTTTTGGTTGTATTTTTATTTATTTACGAGACAAAACATTCCAACATACAAAGAGAAAAAAACATAAATTATCAGAAAGATATAAAACAGCAAAATAACTTACTTGATGATAATCACGATGATTCTCGCCGCATGTAACGCAGACACAACTGAACGTTTAAAGATGGCCACAGATGTTACAAGACTGCAACGTATGACCCGCAAAAACGCTGATTCTTATAATTAGGTCGCACTGTGATAAAACTGAATGTGGTAAACAATTTTTTATAACCTCTTAAACCTCTAATCTCTCATGATTCTGTAGAATATTGAGATTTAATTACAGTTACTTATAGATAATCGAGTTTTAATAACAGCTAACGCAAAAGAAATTTTAGGACATTTTTAAGACAAAAAGATCTAAAGAGCACGAAATGGAATGCACATCACTTTTCCAACTACTGGTTAACATTCCGCCGGCCATATTGTGCCGGGATTTGTTATATAAAGACGCTAATTAATGTGATCCAGCAGTTGCCCAATATCGACCTTTTTCGCGGTCGCGAAGGTCAAGAATGAAAAGAAAGAAAGAAACAAGCCACTTCACGGGCGAACGCGTCGCGTCGGCGTGATGTGGCGAAATGCGAAAAAAAGACGCGCACGTCGCGAGCAAATAGATAGACGTTCACGCTCGAGTGAGCAAATACCCAGCTGAATATCGATCGTTTATTCTCGTTTATTCGGAATCGCGCGCATCGACAATAGTGCAATGGGAAATCAATACGATATTATCATATCGTGCAGAGTTACTGCTCGGCTTGCGAGGCAGAGAAATTTTCAGCGACGCGACGGATTAATTAAGATCGATCGGAATAATTCGGCGTATCGAGAGGCACACCGTTGGAAACGTTACATTAGCGTTGTAGTCGCGCGAACGCGACGTTATAGCACTCTCGTCTTTCGCAAGACGGGAGCGTAGCATCGGTACTCCGGCATTCATTCGATTGCCTCGGCGTGCGAAGCGCGTCCCGCGAGGATGCGGCGTGTTTCGATCGAGGAGTCTCGACCGTTTCGAACTTCTTTTACGCGTCGTTACTCGCTTCGCTGCTGGATGAATGGACGTACTATTCGCTCGTAAGGCGTCCGCGCACTGTGCGTAACTCTCGCGCGCGCGGCTTGAGCCGGGGAGAGGGAGAGAGCGAGACGTGCTCGGTGGGAGAGATAAAGAGAGAAGGACACGTGGGCTGGCCGGCGCGCGTTTTGACATTAAATTGGTTCACCCACGCGTGACTTTCTAACGCAGCCGCGTTTCCCAATTCGCGACTCTCTTATCGCGCGTGTTGCGCGACTAACGCTCGCCGGCTGCGAAACTGCCTGTCGACTTGGACGCCGCGCGTGCCACGTGTGTGTGTGTGTGCCTCCGTGACACCTTGTTATATCCTGAAATGGTGAGAGATGGATGGAAAAAACGATAGGTATTTCGGCTGCCGTTCTTCTTGTATGGAATATCGTGCTTGGTGAAATGTACACATGACGTCATGGACGTGCGAACATTCTCTGGATTGAGAGATACAGGATTTTCGACTTTATGCGTGTACAAATAGGATTGAAATATTTATAATTAACGATTATTATTAACAAGTTATTATCATAACTCTGTCATAATCAGAGTTACTTATACTCCTCGACTTAAGAGTGATTTTCGTTTTAAGTGTTAATCGTGTAATCCTCGTATTAGTAAATCCACAACGCCGTGTATATGTACGCAAACTCTGCAGCAATTTTCATTATGTTGAGTCACGAGATTCGGCAAAGTCTAGTCCCTATGACTGATCAGATTGCACCTATATTTATCACGTAGAATGATGACACGGAAATACGAAAAAGAAGATCAAGATTTGTTCCAAACAATACGTCAAGATAAATTTAATATTAAAAATTCAAGTGCAACTTTTGATAAATTTGTTGCTGCATTAATGTGACTAAAATTTTACATTATATTTACTGATATCAAACTATAATTGACTGTTTCACGTCGTGATAATTATAAAAGTCAATCTGAGAGTACATATACATATATATTTAGTGATTCGAGAATATACTTCTTCTATCACACTGTATTTGGTGGATAAAATGGATCGTGAGGGATTCTGTGTTCGCGGGGAGGAATATAAATCAGGTCGCTCGCCGTTTAAGCGTGTCTCCTTCGAGAAGAGACTGAACTTTTTCCTTCGATCGATCGACGGATTCGCGAGGTAAGGATTATACGAGTGCGGCATTACATTTTCGCGAGACCTCGCGTTGCCGACGATCGAAATATCTCTCTTCCCCTTCTCACTCCTATCTTTCGGGCTTTCGGCAAGCGTCGTGTTTTCCGGCACGCGTGCTGTCTCTCAGAGTACCGAGTCGTTTCTCATGGCGTCGCGGGGCGCAGGGAGGGAGGAGGGGAGAGAGAGAGAGGCCCGATGTAAAAATGAATGAACGACGTATAGTGTAACGGCGGCCGACGAGAGACGTACTCAGCCGTGCTTTGCGGTTTACGACTGTAAATTTTCGCCCAGGGGGCCTCCTTTTCTTTCGTTCTCGCCGTCTCCTTTCTCCACACCTCCGTCTTTGCGTCTCCCGCCACCTCTCTCATCGTTGCATATCGCGTTCTCGCTCAGCGCGTCTCCTCTCTCTCGTCACCCCTTCGCCCCGTCGTGACTCGCGATAATCGCTATCGTGTTGCGTCGAAACGCCTCGCCACGTTCATATACCGGGCGGACGTTGAAATAATTCGCCCATGCCCCCCGCCACTGGCCTTGTCACTCGACGACGGACACCGTCGTCCATCATCGATCTCTCCTTCGAGCTCATGGACGTCTTCTGCCGTTGCGTCTCGCGGCAGAAAAAGAGAGAGACAGAAAAAGGTAGAGATATCGAACGATCTCCCGATCTCACTCGCATTGCATAATCTCGCGTATCGTGACCCTGTTCCTTTAATGAGGTGACCACGCGACGCGCGCGCGCCGTCGCAGGAAATCTCACATTCGGCCGCGCTCGCGCCACTCGGAGGATGAGACACATTTTATGCGCGACTGTGTCGTCGCCGAGAGCGCGCGCGGAATATTTTCAGGCTCGATCGATCGGCCGCGGATCGTATTATTCTAGGCAACGGTAAAGTAGGCGAATCTATCGCCGGTCGCCGCATAAGATCGCTTCCGAAGTGCGGCGCGCGAGCGCTTAGTAACCTTTCGCAACCGGCGGCTCGCGCCGCCACGCGCATTATTCACGCATTCGATTTCGCGCGAGTGAGCGCGCGCGTCCGTCGTCTCTGCGTCGGTTTTTTTGTCGCGGCTCCCTGTCACGTCTATAATAGTAAACAGACACGCTGACTGACGTTGGCTGCTTTCTATTATTATCCGCCGGAGACGTTCGATGACGGACACTACGTCGTAAGGGAGATTGAATAAAATCGAAGTCGCGGAAGTCATGCGAGACAGAGAGATGAGAGAGATGAGAGAGAGAGATGGATCGCGTTGGTGTTAGGTTCAAAGCACCTAACACGCGAGAGACGACGAAAGAGAGAGGCAGAGAGACACAGAGAGAGAGAGAAAGAGAGAAGTGCCGCGCTCCTTTCGACTTATGGAAACGGCACCGAGAGGGACATAAATTAGCGTGGCCGGCGAGTAATCGCGTTCGCTTCTACTCATCGGCGCCGGTCGAAACAGGAAGTGCTAGAGGAGTCGTGCGCAGTCGCGGCCCGTGGGTTTAAATTATTCTTTTGGGATGATTATTTATGGAGCCGGTGCGCGCTATAAGGAGCGTCACATCTACGGTCCCGCTTCTACGGTGCGTCTCTTGCGTGACTTTGCGTCGGTGACTCTCCTCCTCGACGAAGAGAGTCGTCCTCCCGCACGACGCGGCGATGGTTCGCGCTCGCTACATTTTGCGCACAGGTACGCAGAGCTTCGTTCGTTCGGACTCGGTGGTCGGTTTCCACTCGATGCGCCGACGTATAAATCCGCGCCGCGTGCACGCGGGTTATCGCGAGCGAGTCTTGGAGAGTCGGGAACGCGCGCGCGCGCACGCCGACTCGCCGCCG
Source organism: Odontomachus brunneus (assembly GCF_010583005.1). NCBI lineage: Eukaryota > Metazoa > Arthropoda > Insecta > Hymenoptera > Formicidae > Odontomachus > Odontomachus brunneus. The sequence continues at coordinate 591,909 of NW_022639477.1, forward strand.
GAGGCGGACGAGCGACTGTAATAATCTGGCGGCGCGTTGGCAAGGTGAAGAGAAAGAGAAAGAGAGAGAGAGAGAGAGAGAGAGAGAGAGAGAAAGAGAGCGTAAGAGAGGGCGAAGAGGCACGATATGCAAGAAGCACGAGGGGGAGATATAGTGAAATAGCGAAGAGCGCCGGAGAACGGAGGTCGCGGCAGGGACGCGACGCGAATCGAACAAAGAGACCCTCGACGTCGTTGTCGACGTCGATTGAGGCAGAAAAAAAGAGAGAAAAAAGAGAGAAAGTCCTCTCTCCTATCATGCAAAACTCGACTTTCGAAAATCTCGGTTCTACCGCGCAATTTCGTACTATCTTCATCCGACCGAGGGATCCACGCTGAATTAGAGAACGCGATCCGATAACAGGTGACGATCAGCCCGCGACGGCGTGTGATAAATCGCCTCTTATTCCTTCGGAACGCTCGGTCACATCTGGCGCAAAATTGCGTAATCGGTAAGTTTAGATCGGCGGACAGGTCCGCGCTTTTTCCTCGGCGATGCTTTTCCACGGGCCACCGGCCTATTGTCTACGCTCCCTCGGCCGTGAGTGAGTTTGAGGTAGGTCGACCGACGAATGACTCACCCCCTCGGATTCTCGTCCGAGAGCGGAAAGAGGGAACAACGCTCTCCCTCTCTCTCTCTCTCTCTCTCTCTCTCTCTCTCCCTCTGGATAGAGCGCCGTTTCCACGCGATGGGTAACATCGTTGTCGTCGTCGTCGTCGCTGGCGCGTTATACCCACCGTCGCTCGTTAATATCGCGACATCCAATATCGCGTAATTATAACTGTGTGCCGTTGGCCGCATAAGTCCCGAACGACGCCGGGGTTCTCGTGGAGACCGGCAATGAATCATCCTATTGGCGGGAGCGAGTGAACACGCTTGCCTCGTCGTTCGCGTTGCATAGTGCGCGCGTTTCTCCTCCTTTTTTCTCTTTTTTTTCCTTCATACCGGCATCGGGACTAGGAATAAATCCCGAAGCGCACGTACCTCGCGGTTCTTATCCTACGTTCTTATTTGGGCGAAAATAAAAATCGCTTCTGTACCATGGATTCGCGTGAGAGTGAGATGTTTCTCTTTCTCTCTCTATCTCTCCTTCGATATGCTTCCGGAGACACCGACGATCGTCGCCGCAGGCGCAAGGGTGCCCTTACTCTCTCTCCTCAAGGACCATCGTCCCGCTGCATTTCCATAGAAGATTAACGGCCTGGCATAATCTACATTTTCCATCGTGAGATCTCGGGTGGAGGCCCTCGCCGGGAACCTTCTTGTACGAGAACGAACGTATTATCGTGAGGATTGCCGCTCAAGTCCGGAGGAAAAGAGCGGCGGCGTGTGGTCAGAGGAAGCAGCGAAAGGGAGGAGGGAGCGGGGTCGGGGAAGGAAGGGAGAAAGACGAGATGGCGGAGAAGGAGGAGGAAGAGAAAGATAGAGAAAGAGGGAAAGAGTAGGAGGAGAATGAACGTCGTTGGGCGGCAGTGTCAGTGGAGTTCAATCTTAATATAGTATGACCTCCACTGCCATTCGAGACAGTGTCGGACGCGACGCGGCAGTTGCAACGAGCGAGCGAGTGAGCGAGCGAGAGAAAGGGAAACGGGGACCGACCGAGAGACGCGACGGAGCGAGAGTGATTAAGAAGAAGAACGGAGAAGGACGCGCGGCGAGAAAGAGCAGCGCGGGGCTTCAAGGGGGAGTAGGATGCGGTGGAACGGAGAGACGGAGAAAAGAGACCCGGCAGATGGAAAGAAAGAGAGAGAAAGAGAGTGCGTATGGTGAACGGGTGCGTACGTTGCACCTTATTCCCCAGTCCGATGAGTGAGCCTCGCCTCGGTTATTTCAGAGACATCAGCCCCGAGAGCGAGGCAGAGAGAAAGGGAGAGAAAGAGAGGAGAGAGAGAGAGAGAGTGCGTGCGTGATGCGTGCATGCGTGCGTACGTACGCGCGTACGCTAGTCGTCGAGAGAGTGTCATCGATCTATTTCGAGAGGAGGCTGGAATTTCTGGCCTTCGTGAGGGGTCAGTAGAAGAGGGAATGAGATGGAGACGATAGAGAGCGAGAGGGAGAAAATCTCTCGCGTAAGGAGAGAGAAAGAGGAGAGAGAGGGGGGAGGGGAGAAAAGACGCGACGACGGACGGGTCGTTACCACACCTGCGCGCGCGCACTCGTCGATCCGGACTGCCCGATGGTCAACGCACGAATGACCGCATGCTCCTATGTCCTCCTCAGCCGACCTGCTGAGAAGGTGAGGGAGAGAGAGAAAGAGAGAGCAAATGCCGCCGTGGTGTCGAGATAGATTATCTCGCGATGCTTCATGATGAGGGAGCATAACCTCCATTCACCCATGCTGCTGATGCTCGTCGCCGTTGGGCCTTTTTCGGCTCGACGATAAAATTCGGGGCATTAGTCAGAGTGTGCCGGTCTCTCTACCTCTCTCTCGGTACCTTTCATTCATTGCTCCCTTATCGTCCACTCGACACGTGGCATTGATTCATACACACTCGACCTCGTCGGCGAGTTAGAACTCGAATCTTCTGTAACGTCGTGATCGTGAGAAATGATCGTGGAGCTCATCGGGAAAATTCGCGAGTACGCGCCAAATTGGAAGGACGTGCGCGCGATTAATCGTTTCCGAGCGTGATAAATCCACTTTGCGGGGAAGTATTTGCACAGAGACGGGCGTCGGGGGTCAGTTATCGGCGTTATTGGACTTTTCTCGGCTGTATGGCGCGCGCGTGTCGAGTCGGGGTTACGTTAGAAGGGGCAGCGTTAGCTGGAGAGATGGAGGAGGAGGAGGAGGAAGAAGAAGAGAAGAAGAAGAAGGGGCGAGGGGTTAAGGGGACAGGCGGGGAAGGAGAAGCGGACGATCTAACGATATGATGGTGGGGAGAGCGGTGGTGCTTGGCCGTTGCATTGTGGGGGTGTTGGCCTTCAACTTGACGGCGCAGTTTCACTGACCTGCCTGAGAAACTCGCGATGCCAGCTCCGTGTGGCGGACCTACGGACGACGACGTCCACGACGCCAAAGGGTACCGCTACTTAAGGGCCTCATGGGTACTAAACAAACATCCTGGCCGCGACGATCGCGCGAGGGAAACTGCGTCGGGACTTAACTTTGAGGTCTTTCTCTTTCGTTCCGGACGTGGGAGAGAAAATCCGTGAGGAATCTTCGCGTGACGCGAGTTTCCTTCGAGCGAGTCAAACGCTCGCAGACTTTTCCAACGCGGATCTCCGCCGAAGAACATTTTGCTCAATGCGAGATGTGCACTTACGATCAAATTAGATGTGCACTTACGATACAAGTTAGATGTGATTTAACATTCAATTTTTCGGGAATTTCCCCATGCAAAGCACAGAGACAATGGTTTTTATTTCTCTAGTTGAGAGAAACGTCTCTCTCGGGGATCTCGACGGTCATAATTAAAAGCAAAAGACATGTAGGTGGTCCGCGCGAGCGTCCCCCTCGGGTCTCTTCTTCTTCGCACCACGTAGCTTCGATCCTTTCGGGAAAGGGCGGCAACGGATAAGAATCGCACCTTGCGCGAAGAAATGTATGCTTTCCCAGAAAAAAGGTTCCCAAATTCTCGCGTGCCTGTCCGTCCATCCGTCCGTTTGTTCGCCCGTCGCCGAAATATATTCCTGCGCGATCGTTTCTCCGGCCTGGAATCAACGGACAATGAAGATCATTTAAGAAACTCCAAGGCTCAGCGGGAGGGACAAAGTTTCGGAGCGCGTCGGTGTAGCCTATATATATATATTCGGCGGCCTATGCACTCGAGTTACACGGAGCGTCTATAATGCAGCCGCGGACCGTGAAAGCTTGTAACTATTGATCCTGCGGCCTTTGGGGACTGCCGTGCTGCTGCTGCTGCTGCTGCTGTACCGCGTTGCTGTTGCCGCCGCTGCTGCGGATTTTAGCAACGTCATTCGTGGCGCGCGTGACGTATCGTGGGAATGGAGAGTCGCGGCTCCTCCGAGAGAGGCTTTCGCTCATCATTATGCTCACTCGGGGATGGTGCCACGTGCGGCACCAACGCGCATCAGTCGTATACACGAACGACGCGTTTGCTTCCTCGATGGATAGTAAGATAGCGAGCCGGGTCGAGTTGTATACAGTTGCCGCTCGTCGTCGAAATATTGCGTGACAACCGATCGAGTCCTCCACGCCGATCTTCAGGATCGCTGGAAGATCCAAACTCGAGACTGCTCGGACTACTCGGTTACAATCTATGATTTCGCGGTGCGAACGGAATACGGGCATCGGAAGATCGGCCGAGGGACCAACCGACGAGAGGCAGAAGGCCCCGAGAGACTCCTCGTTCCTTTCGATCCTCTCTTTTCGTCCTCTCTCGTCCCTTAGACCAGGCGAACAAAGCGAAGGGTCCCCCGAGCGGCGTTCGTCGACGGACGGGGCCTTCTTTCTTTCCTCTCTCTTTCTCTCTCCTTTCCCTTCTCTCCGTCTCGTCTCACCTTGGCCGCGGCCCTTCAACTGTCTACGACCCACGCCCCACCGCCTTCTCTTTCTCCGTTTGTGCCACCACCATCACCAACATCACCTTCTCCTCCTTCTCCTTCATCAGTACCAGCACCATCGCGGCAGCAGCAGCAGCAGCAACAGCAGCAGCAGCAGCAACAGTACCAGCACCACCACAAGACCACCGTCGCCACCTTCCTCGAGCTCTTTCTCTACGAGAGGCAACCTTCCTTTTCCCTTGGCGGCTCTTCATTCTCCTGCCGCACGTGTACCTACCTATCTACCTAACCTACCTACCTACCTACCTACCTAGCTACCTATCTATCTACCTAACCTACCTACCTACTTACCTATCCACCTACTCACTATCTACCTACTCACTATTTATTTACCTACTTACTCTACTTTACCTATCTACCAACCCAACCTAATCCATCTACTCACTATCTATCTATCCACACTACCTACTTACCTACCTACTTACTCACCTACCTACTTACTCACCTACCTACTCTACCTTACCTATCTACCTACTTTACCTACCTACGTACCTACCTATCTACCTATCTGTGCAAGTTCGTCTCGTGCGCGCGTCCTCCGATCCTCATCCACCTGCCTCGTTGTTGCCTCCCATCGCTGAGCGGAGAGGCCCGTGTCGAGTTATTTAGCCGAACCAAGCCGCTCCGGTTTGCCCTAGGCGAATTTCCGGAATAAGCGGGGAGAAGAGAAAGAACCTTGGAGAGCTCCCCGGAGAAACGGAAACTCGGCCGAGACTCTCGGCGCGCGTTTCAAGTTGCACGCGAGCGAGAGGGCGGTCGTCATCGGGATGATTTCCAAATTTACTGGATGATATATGACGGCACAACGCGATACTCTTGGCGCCTCGACATGGAAACTCATCTTGTTCTCGGACGAGAAACGGAGATCGAGCGATCGATGTATTATAGGGATAAAATTAAAAAGAAATATGCTTCTTGTTTTTCGAGAGCGGGAAAATGCGACATTCTGATTGCTCGTGTTTTAAAACGCGCTCAATTCACAAAGATAGATAGCACACGCGACGTATTCATAATACTCGACATAATATTCGACTTCCGGCGATCCGCGTGCGAGACTATGTAGCGTCCCGCGTAATATATGGCCGAGTGAAATTACGACTTTGATAGCGCGTTCACGCCCTCGAGATGACCTCCCGACGTTCCCATATGTACCCCGGCGAGTCCTTTCGCGTTCGCGTGTCGTCGATCGTCCGTGCGTGTGTATGTACGCATACACACATATACACACACACGTACCACGCGCTTTTCGTTCCATATCGATCTTAAGACTGTGCGCCGTGGTGCATGTCCCTGAAGAAGCGGGGAACGTCCGTGACATTGGCGTCCATCGTCGTCGTTGTCGTCGTTGCGCGAAGGTCCTAAGCATCCTTCGTTCAGCCGCGTTCTCAAGCGTACTTTCATGCGCGTGCATGCGCACGCGCGAATAAAGTATTCCGGAATTTACTTTGCGGCCTTGCACTCGTCCTCACACGCTCTTTCGCCCCGAATCCTGTCGCCGCAGTTCGCTTTCTTGAGCCGCGTTGCGCGTTGGAAAACACGAAATTTGATTATGAGAGAACGGCGTGTACAGGAGAGGAGGAGCGAGAGAGGAAGAGAGAATGCTGGCTGGTCTCGAGAGGGGGAGAAGCACGCGAAGCAACCGCTGGTATGCGATGCAATGTGCACGTCGCCTTCTCTCTTCCAGCGCGACGAAGGAGAGAGTGAACTGAATGAAAGGGAGGGCGAGAGAGGAGGATAAAGAGAGTGTGAGAGAGAGAGAGAGGAGAGGCCAAAGGATGGAGTAGGGAGAAAGAGAACGAGAGGTTCTCAGGACGCGCGAGAAAGAGACGTGAGCAAGCGAATAAGCGAACGAACGAGCGAACGAACGCGGGGAGGAAACGACGGAGAGGAGCAAGGAGCGAAAGAAGGAAAGAGAGAGGAGTGGTTCACCTGCATTGCTAGCATTGCGCTGGCTCAAGGCCAAAGAGTCTGCGAGACCGAGGACCAGACCGGGTCGGGACCTCCTTCCTTCCAGTTTCTTGCACCCTGCTCTCTCTCCACGCTTTGCCTGCTCTCTCTCTCTCTCTCTCTCTCTCTCTCTCTCTCGCTCGTTTCGTGTGGTATCTTACTCCTTCAAGTCTCTCTCTTTGCTTCTTTCCTGCTCTTCGCGTTGCGACGCGTCTCTCGCAGTGCGATACGCAAACAATTGCATCATGCGCGCGCTGCTGCTTTGGAAAGTTCAAGCGTGTGGGCGGCCTTGCGCCCGGACGAAACGCGACAAACAAAGAATACTGCATCTCGCAACGAGTGCACGTCAATTAACAGCAATTACAGCCAATCTCTTTCTCACACGTGCTCTCGAAATGTCTTCCAGTGAAGTTTCAAAACACAGTGTGACAGCTCTGAGTCACTTGCTCTGAGTCGATTGACTTTTTACTGACGCGGAGATTGAATTCTTCCATACTCGGAATCATCGAGCGAATATTTCCATTCGGGAGTGGATCTGACGTACTCCAACGTTGCGAAAAAAATCCGCGATTTCGGTATTTTTGCTTACTTTGAGAAATTCGTCTCCATCGAATTGCACTCGTTTACCGACTCATCGATAACCGTGAATAACATTCGTTTAATTTTCCTGCAGAATCGAGTGGCCGTGTAACTGATGTCTCTTTCTCTTGTTCTGATTACAGGCTGCAAGATCAAGGCGCTCCGCGCCAAGACGAACACCTACATAAAAACGCCCGTGCGCGGCGAGGAGCCGGTGTTCGTCGTGACAGGTCGAAAGGAGGATGTCGCCCGTGCAAAGCGCGAGATTCTGTCGGCTGCGGAACACTTCTCGCAGATTAGAGCGTCGCGCAAGAGTTCTCTGGGTGCACTTCTGGGCGCACCACCAGGGCCACCCGCGTCGGTACCCGGCCACGTAACGATTCAGGTACGCGTACCATACCGAGTGGTGGGTCTAGTCGTGGGACCTAAGGGTGCCACCATCAAGCGCATCCAACATCAGACGCATACGTACATTGTTACGCCTAGTCGCGACAAGGAGCCGGTATTCGAAGTGACCGGGCTCCCGGACAACGTCGAGGCAGCTAGACGAGAGATTCAAGCTCACATCAGCTTGCGTACAGGCACTAGTGCAAGCGTGTGCGACGAGGCTGATCTACTAGGTGCACTCTGTCGTGGCGGGCTCAGCTCAATTTTGACTTGCCTCGACCCGCCTGGATCGAACGCTTCCAATGGCTCAAGCGGCGCGTTCTCGAGCAGCGGCAGTTGCAGCAGCTCGTCCAGTAGCTCCGGTGCCGCGGGGATGAACGACATCGTGGCGATTTGGGGAGCTGGAGGACTGGAGAGAGACGAAGGTCTCGGCGAGTCGCCGTCATTCGAGTCGCAGCCGGCTTCGGCGTCTTCGATCTGGTCGTTTCCGAGTGTCACACTACCATCGAGGCCCTCACCACCGGCGTCGGCGAGTCCAGCCTCGCCCACGGACTCGCTTCTGGGCGGTGGACGGCGCGAGTGCCTCGTGTGCGGCGACAAGGAGGTTACAGCGGCGTTGGTGCCCTGCGGACACAATCATTTCTGCATGGACTGTGGTAATAGACTCTGCGAGAGCACCGATCCCATATGCCCGGTATGCTCCAGGCCGGTGTTGCAGGCACTTCGTATCTTCTCCTAAAGGCCCACGCAGAGTCGCGTCAGCTGACCGCGCCGCGACACCCGGTATACGCAGCGGCTGCATCAACTTACCTTCTACCGTTCCTCGAATACGAATGGCGGCTAGCTCCGGCAGATATGATGACGTCGACGACGATGACGATGTCGTTGTTGTCGTCGGAGAACCATGGCGACTCAGTAGCTCGCGACAGCGCGATCCTCATGGATCGTCAATATCATCATCATCCATCGTCGTCCTTGTCGTCGTCGTCGTCGTCGTCATCGTCGTCATCGTCGTCATCGTCGTCGTCGTCGTCGTCGTCGTC
>NW_022639477.1:600450-611113 GCF_010583005.1 Odontomachus brunneus
TCGTCGTCGTCGTCGTCGTCGTCGTCGTCGTCGTCGTCGTCGTTATTACATTGGCGTCGTCGTCGTCGTCGTCGTCGTTCCCGTCATCGTCAGCGTTGTCAGCATCGTCGTCGTCGTGGTCGTCGTCATTCACCCGCATGTGTGATGCCGCCGTCGTCAGAGGACCGGACGCGCACAATGTCTCAATTCCACGGCTGCCAATATAATCTCTTTCACGCGACGGGAATGCCTCGACGCCCATACGGTCGCTCGAGTCCGTCGTTCCCGCTGACCGGATACAACGAAGCCAGCTTTTAAGTTCTACGAGATATATATTTAGGAAGAGGGATAGAGATGAAAACATTGTCTCACCCCACCGTCATCTCGCTTCCCTCCCCCAACGCCTCCACACTACTTCTGTATCTCCCAATTCCCCCCGTTTTCTCCTTTTCGCCCCCGCATCCACCCCGCTCGTTCCTCTCAACCCCCACCTACCTCCCCCTGCCCCTTGACGCTTGCGTAGATTAGGCTCGCGGCTCGTCGAGTACTAAGCTTTCTCGAGGCACACACATATATACATATATATGTATATACACATTATACATATATATTTATATATATTTAAATATATGAGAGACAGCGCGTAGAGTACTCTCCGTGCATCTCGCGAGTAGTACTCGATCGCACTGTCGTCCGGACTGACGCGAAGATTAAAAGGGAAAAAAAGGAAAAAGAAAGAAAACACATAAACAGAAAACAAGAGAGCCTCTTTATCGCCCGCAAAGGATCGACGCTGCGACGATTCGACTGATATATAAATATGTATTTAGTAGCGAGACTGATGATTACCGAGACGCTACTTTTCTTTCTCCGCTAACCCCGGAGGCTAACGGTCCGAAAACATGGATCGATCGAGTCCGCGGACCGACCGGCCTCGCCTTCCTGACTTTACACTCGACAACACGATGCGCAGTTCTTTCGCATTGAGACAAAGAGAACAGGAAGAGAACGAAAATGTAAAGAATTCTCCGCTCGTTCCTGAGATTTCTCTTGGTCGAACGTTCGCTGGGAACCGGAGGCTGCTGCTATTGCTTGTTAGCATGAATATTAGAGCTTTCGCGAGATATATTCCTTTTTCTCTCTTGTTAATTTGTTTTATTTTCTTTCTTTCGGTCTTTCTTAGTAATAACTACGACTGAGTGAATGAACCGCGTTCAAATCATGTCCAAAGATTTGTATCTTTTCGATTTTTTTTTCGCTTTTTTTATCGCTTCCCTAAGCTTCGTATATATATATATGTATATATACATATACATATATACACACATATATATATATATATATATATGCATATATATGTATATATATACACACATATATTCGGTCAAAGCATGCTTACGCTCGTATTTGCCAGCCAAAACGTGTACATACGTATACACACACACTCCTACACATACGTACATACACTCGCGATCGATTCATTTTTAGTCCAATGACGGGAGAAGATACGAAGCTGACGTTTTTTTTATTTTTATTTTAATGCAATTTTTAATTTTGTATCAAAAGGGCCGGACAAAGAGAGGATCATCTCGATAATTTCGTCAAGATTGCGCACTGGGCAACCATAAGAATATTTCCATGGGTCTCTCTTCATTTGGAAGCTTTCCTCACACGAGGGAATAACAAAAAACATAGGTACGTCTTGATCTCAGCGTTTGTTTGGAACGCATCTAGAAAGTGTTAAGTTCTCATCATCGATCCAGGAGGAGGTTTTCCGTTGCCGAGTGTACAATTACGGACTCGACGAACCTGCGAGTGCGACAGTGAAGATTACCGAGAATTACAAACACGTACATGCGTCGCAACATTCTTACTCTGACGGGCGCATACACATACACAAACAGATACATATGCATACGGAAAGAAACACTGATAAATGATCTCGCACAGACATCCTACACGTGAAAAAGAGAGGGAGAAGAAGAGGGTCACGGGCCCCTCGATTCGCCACGAAATCATGTAGTGATATTGCGCGGACGGCGCGTTTGTTCCACCCGGCTTCCCTCGCCACTAGAGAGTATTATCTTAAACAATATCTTTATATAAGCGATATAGTAATTGAAATAATAATTTAAAAATTACATATATACATATATATATGAAACATACATATATACATATATATATATATATATGTGTGTATATTGCGTATGTTGGAAGGTATTTGTGAAGCATGTGTGTGTACAAGGGAGAATGTGAGAAAAAATGCGACGAATGAATGAGGGAACACAAACGGCGAATGATATTTTATCGAAACAGAAGTTAGATTTTGTATTTTCCGCGCGTTTCACCGATGGGACGGCGGGTGGTCTGCTGGGCCGTAACGTCATTTGAGAGCAAAAGTAAACGAAGTGAGAGAGAAAGCGAGAACCTGAAAGAATGAAAGGAAGATATACAGAAAATAATATTTGAGAATCCGTCGCGGCTTAGAGAATACGGAAAATTGCGAGCAGTGAGAACGCGAAGCGAAAAGATACAAAATAAATAACAAAATGGCATAAAGAATAGAGCACACAGCGTGTCGAGGGGCCGCGCGTCCGCTCTCTCAAGGCAGGAAGAACAAGCGTTTTAGAAACGAGGTCGGTCGATGCGCCGGCGGCTCTCGTAAGTGTATTCTTCGACTAGTAATAATCGAGCGATCGCTAAACCCCGATCGTCGGAAAAAAGGACAAAAAAAAAGATAACAGAAAAAAGCGATACTCGTTTCACGTAGGGGTCGACATTTTTAAATACACGCTCACATATACATACACACTCTCATACACACACACACGCGCGTAGCGTGTCCTTTCTTTTATTGGAGAGGCGCGTAATCGCATTATCGCTATTAACCCTTTGCATTTAATATCTAATATCTCTCTATATATCCTCTTACGTGTATGTATATATATATGTATGTATGTACATATCCACAAATGTATATGTATCTATACGTATGTATACATATGTGTACGCGACCGCGTGGATGTGTATCGACGATTGTCATTCGCGTGTCTTCGGGTGCGATCTATCAGATGCCGCAAACGTTTTGAGCGCTTAAAGAAAAGCCATGATCGGTCCATATGGCGCTTCAAAGCATCTGCAGCGTTTAATGGATCGCACCCTTCTCGTTACACATCCGTTTCGCGCGCGTTCCATCTATCTATCTATCTATCTAATCTATCTATCTATCTATCTATTTATCTATCTATCTATCTATCTATCTATCTTCTACATTCACGTCACCGTAGCCGCTTCCTCTTCGGGACCGGGACCGCGTACGACCGGAGGAAGGACGAGCCCTCTGTGCATATACGCATAGATACATACATACACACACTCATACATGTACATCTCTTTCTCTTTCGTTACGTTCGGAGACACACAGACACAGAACCCCATCGTCGTCCTTCCTCCTTCGTGCGTTCTCGCGGACGAGCGTTGCGCTCGAATCGTAAGGGTCCCCCGCTGCGGTGTGTCCCCTCGCGAGGTTGAAAACCGCGTGTACAACGCGCGTTTGTCCTTCGCGCGAGAGAGGGAGCGCGCCTATACGTGCGTGCATGCGTATATATTATATGTCCCCGCGTTTCTTTTTACGGCCCGTTTCTCCGTGTAATCTCGTTTTCGAAGAAGGACGAGAAAGGGGGAAGAAGCTAATCAAACCAACCGGGGCCTCCGCGGGGCTTTGTTTTTTTGCGGCGCCGCGACTAACGCAGGGAGAGAGGGAGAGAGAGAGAGAGAAAGAGAGACAACGGACGAATTCTCTCCTCCGCTCCCCCTCCCCGAGAATTCTTTATCCCGAAGAGCGAAATGCGGTTAAGCCGAACGTGAAACAGTCGACGCGGGAGCGACGGTGGTAGCCGCTTCCGCGTTCCTGGTGTTTCCGTCTTTCCCATCGCTCTTCGACATCAAGTCTGTTGTATTACTCCGCGTATATATCCCGTTTTCCTTCTTCTTCTCGGCACCCGCGCAATCCCTCTCTCCTTCCTAACCTTGCCTTTCGTCCCACAACCTTAGCCACCCCGCCCTATTTGCCCACTTCGTCGTTGTCTGCATTTCTATTTTTTTAATCGTCGAGAGTTCTTGTCAATCGTTGCCATTTTTTAAACGAAGATATGCTCAAGTCGCAGCTCCGAACACAAGTCGAGATATATTATATAATACATATTTACATATATTATATATAAATATATATATAAATATATTATATATATCTAAATCGCCCATCGCGCGCGCGACGGTGGGCGTCGGAAGACGAGAGAGAGAGAGAGAAGATATTTTTTCGATTTTTCCGAATATAAGACTCGCTCTTTTTTTTATTATCTCTCGTCCTTTTCTCTTATTAATATTATTATTGTCATCATCATCATCATTATTATTATCATTGTACTCTTTCTTGATTTTTGTCGCGAAGATGGCATCTCCGTTCGCTGTCCGCGTCGTCTTGTGTTTCTCCAGTCCAGTTCCTCCCGGTGATTTTTTCCCCGTGATCACATAATACACCGCGACTCTTTGCTCCTGCGCTCGCGGCCGCGAGACAGCGAAGAGCGAAGACTCGCGCTTTCACTCACTCGGTTAAACGTACGCTAAAAATAGATTCGCGTACGCAACGAGCCTGTCAGAGGATGCGCGAAAGAAAGACGCGCGGATGATATATTTGTATATTATTATTTGTTACTATATATTTCGATATACCAGCACTCTCATGAATACGAACGGAGTCACACGTACACCCAATACATCCACTTTTACACACGAAGCATACTACACCGCGCACCAACCATACACGAACGCGTATATATATATATATATATATATATATATATATATACATACTCACACACACATATATATATATATATGCACAAAAGTGTATATTTATATATTATAATCGATGAGAAAGAAAGAAAGAGGTTTATTATATTTAAGTTCGAGGTAAAAAGTAAATTCTATATTTTTTCTATGTTAAGTATAAAGAAAGAAAAAGATGCATAAATGAAGTATGATGAAGCATAACACAGATATATATTATATTATATATATATACACACATGAAATATATTTATAGGTACTCTCTTTAGCGTCTGCGTTTCGAGTTACGAAGACGCGCCTCGCCGTGCCGAGCGGCTGGCGCGCATGTGCGTATCTATGTAGATTATGTCAGGTAATCTCTCATTAACTTCGCTATGATAAGTCTGAATCCATCGTAGATTTCGCGTGCGCGCGAAAGGATTCGGTAGACGACGAAGGGCGAGAATAATAAGGAGGCGACGGAAAAAGAAAGAGAGGCAAATAAAGGGAGAAACGCGCGGGGAGATGTAGTCCCTTTTTAGCCAGGTGTCTTTAGAGAGCGGGGAGAATTCTCATTCCCGATTTTTCACTTGCGCGTTGTGCGTTCATATATTTCGACCGGGTCAGCGGACGGATAAAGTAAGAGAGAGGGAGAGAGAAATCACACACAATAATATATTATATATTTAAATTATATAATATAGTATATATATATATATAATCGCGCGCATACGCGCGCAAGAGAGAGAGGGAGAATTCTAGCATGACACACACCGATATTGTCCGCGAACGCGCATATTTGTTCTTCGTTAAAACGAAGAAAGGGGAGAGAAGCGTGAGAACAACCCCTCCCGGAAACGGAAGAAACGCGTGGATTTTAAAAATTAGAGGGAAAAAGAAACGCCGTAGTCAACGGGGCAACAGAGCCTGGTCGGGAGAATAAGAAAGGGGAAGAGGTGTCATTAGGGTGGTTGCCAGAACTCGGAACTCGCGACGCCAAAAACTCGCTGGGAAAAGCGCGGCGAGAGGGGGAGCTGCGAAGTGAGAGAGGGGGACACGGGAGACTGATCGTGCTCTTCTCGACGTTTTTTTCTTCTCTCGCGAAACGACCGGGATGACGGATGATCCCGCGCCGAGGCTTCGTTGAAGTCGTCACCGGGTGCGAGCGAGGGCGCGGGTGAGAAGTGCATCGCGCGAAACTCAACCCTGCTCAACGCGATCCTCGCGTTATCGCGACATTGAATGGCGTCAGAGTAGGCAGAGCGGGGAGAGGGCGAAGATCGGGATATATCAGGGAAGTCGTGGAAACTCTCTCGGGGCGCGCCTTCCAACGATTCGATCGCCGCTCGAGGCCCTCGTTTCGTCCTTGCGAGTGCACCACTGCCTATCGCATGGGAGTTTTGGGATCCTTCGAGAGCCGTCAACTCAGTCTTCCGCATGGCTTTCGATCTCTCACACGTTCAGGACAATTTCGTGACCGCCGGTCCCGATAACTCTCTCGCGAGTGCCGTCGAGCTCTTTCGAATATCGAGAAGGCGGGCTACAGGGTGGGGTGTTTCTCGCGGGGATGGAAGAGAGGAAACTCGTCGAGAACCTCCGCTAGACTTTGGGACAATTCTGCTGAATTCACTGACCGATAACGCGTGCATTACAAACACACATACACACAACATACACACGGATGTACGAACGCTTTTAGAGGCAGCCTTCACTTTGGCCGAGGTTCCGACATCGTGAGGTCGTCATTGACGTCCGCAATCGTTGTCTCGCGTTTGTCATTCTCCTCTCTTTAGCCGTCGTTTGCGCGTTCCCTGCCCGATCCCTTCGTAGCACACTCTCTCGGATCTCACGCGAAACGTCATCGAGCGCGAGCTTACGAATTCCCGGGTTCCGATCGGGACTCAAAACGGGCGGGGGAGGAAGGAGAAAAGGAAACGATTCACACAGTATCTTCCGGTTTCTCTTTCATCGCGGCGAATCCGATCGTGATCGTCGCGTTGCTCCGCCACCGTGCCCGTGTCAAGGAGACAAGGATGGTACGGTACAGTTCGCGTGATCAACGCGCATTATCGCCGCGTAATTGAACATATAGTGCCATAAGTAAATCAAAAGAAACACAAGTCGAGCGCGTGCAGCGTACGTGCGTGTAGGCGGTAGTTTAGCGTCATCGACGATGTCAGAGTACGAGTCGAGGAAATCGCACCATTACGCGGCTATCAAACGATGATAGCCACTAAGAGAAATGAAGGAAGGAAGAGAGGGAGAGGAAGAGAGAGAGAGAGGGGGGGGGGAGGGGAGAACCATGTTTTTGCGCTCGTGCGATTCGCCGTGAGTTCTTTGGAACGACTTTGCTCGGATCCGCTCTCGTTTCTCCGACGACGGGCGCCTTCTCTTCTTGCGCAAGTTTAGTGTACGTTTGATGCATTCGCGTCCTCGCACGCTGTGAGACGACGTTGTCGAGACACGCATCCGTGAAACACACGCATCACATACGTGTAAACACATACACCCATCCACCCACCCACCTACACACACACACACATATATAAATATATATAAATGTATACATATGTGCATTTACTACACCACAGACCGGTATTATTATGAACGAAAGGGACGTGGCGCATCTAGTTTTAGAGGCGTTCTATAACGAGTAATTTAACTGATAAGGTGTCGTGTCTAAGATTTAATAATTGTAAAATATTAAAGCGTAAAAACTTTTAATGAATATTATATAGCCATTGGCTGTGACCGATAACTGCCATTTTCTTAATCGAGAAATAAAAAAGAAGAATAAAAACGCGAAAGCGTAAGTAGCGAAGAGGCACCGCGACGCGGGCCGCAAACACGACTAATATGCACACACGTTTACACACATACGAGGGAATGACGCATAGATACACACACACACACATACACATATACAGACACGCAAAAATACACACACGTAATATACACAATGGATGCGTATATGACACGGGACATCCTCGCGCGAAAATGACTTTCGCGAGGTGAAGAACGCGCATCGCGACATAGAGGTGACGAGTGATGTATCGGGAGGACCGAACGATGATTTCAAAATGAAACTCGGCAAACGCGAATCGGGCACCGCGACTCGACGACAGCGGGAGCGAAAGGGTCGATTCGCTTGCGCCGGTGGTAAAAAGGCAAAGCAACAAAAAGGTCGCGCTCGATCTCGCGGAGACGAAGGTGCTCTGCAACGCGTCGCGAGAAATCGTCTGTTGACCCCTCTCGGCTTCGATCCGCCGGCAGCAACCCTTATTCACCCCCGCGATATTAAAACGAACGTGGGAATAAAGGAAGACAAAGTATTGTTAAAGATATGATACAGAGAGAGAGAGAGAGAGAGAGAGAGAGAGAGAGAGAGAGAGAAAGAAAGAGAGAGGGAAAACGAGAAAGAACAAATGAGATAGAGCAAACCTATACACACCTATACACGACGATACATATCTTAAAGTATAATAACTAAAGATAGGAACATTACGTAATAAAAAATTATAGGACATAGTAGAGACGGCAGCGTAATGAGGAATTTAAAAAACAAAAAGATTGATAATTTAACTATATAGGGATATATCGAGGCGATATATACATAGATATATATATATAGAGAAAGAAAGAGAGAGCTAGAAAGAGGGAGAGATAGAGACAGAGAAGAAAAAATAATAGATCATTGTTGCTTAATTTAACTCTATTTACTATATGATTATATTCTATTAAATAGGTATATCTGATCACAATTTTTAACATTATTATTATTTTATTGTCATAATTATTATCGCGATTATTGTCAATAATTATTATTGTTCTATATATATATATACACGTATGTATAACACACATATATATATATATATATATATATGTATATATATATATATATATATATATGTATATATATGTATATACAGTGAGTGTAAGAAATATTCGTACATCAGAGATTGTCTTGACAAAGGCTTGGACAAATACTTTTTACACTCACTGTATATATATATATAATATATATACAGTCTCGCGCGGACGTTTCTCGCGGAACGACCGTCTTTCAAAAAACGAGATTCCTTTCGTTTCGCGCGCGAATTCTTTCGCGATGTCTTTTCTCGCGTCCTTTCGTTCGCGCGTCCGTTTTCTTCTTTCTCTCCTTTGTTTTTTTTTTTTATCGTTTCGTCTTGTGCGAGCTATCGGCCGACGATGGATTAGTGATTGGACATGAGTGAGAACGTTTGAGAAAAATATCTAATATATATTATACATATATTATTGAATATTATTATATGTATAAACACACACATACACACATCCTCGACATACGTACGTCTCTCTATATCGCGCACTACTACCGACTGAAGGCTACGCGCTCGAGACGCTTAGCGCAGCTTGTGTATTATCACTACGAATTACTAACGGCGTTATTCCGATATCATTATCATTATTATTATTATTATTATTATTATTATAGTAATAGTATTAGGTAGTTGTATTAGTTATAGAATTAGTATTATTTCACGGACGTAGTCGCGATTTACTTGGGCGTCGTGCGCGCGAACGCGCGTCTCTCTCTCGCGCCGAAGAAGAAACGTGCGGATCACGAGAACGCGCAAGAGGCAGAGACGGGACGCGTCTCGTGCGTGACCGCGTTATTACTTACTTACTTACTTTTAACGCGTATTTACTTAATTACCTTAGAGAACGCGAAGGAAAGGTGCGCATGTATGTGTGTAGAGCCGTGCGACTCACGCGGCCCTTGATAATAAGACGCGCGCGCGCGCGTCCGCTTACTCTGCTAGAACGCGCGGCGCGCTCTCGGCAGATTCGGGCGACACGTGCTTTGCGCGCATTTCTCGCGAATCGGCGAGTCGCCATTGTCGTCGTCCTCCTGCGAACGTCCTCTGGAGTATCGGTAGCGAGGACGACGATTCCGATCTCGCCGGTGCGCGGCTCACGTTCAGCTCTCAGCCCACAAACTCGATCTCAGAGAATGAGAAATTGTTCTTTCGTTCTCTCCATTTTTCGTTTCCCCTTTTACTTTCCCTTCTCTTGTCTTGTTTCGGAGCTCTCTCTTTCTCGGCTCGCGTTCGCTTCTTTTTCGTTTCCTCCTACTCGCGGTACTGCGTGCGCGTCGCGGCGTTCATTATCGCGTTGGATTCTCATTCCTTTTCTCGCGCCATCGTTCTGTCGCCGCACTCTCCCTCGTCGACTTTCGCGCCAGTCTTCGTTCGTTCTTTTTTTTCCTTTCTTTCTGTTGTTTTTGCGTCCACGTGAAGAAATATATATTTATAGTATATAAGTGAAGTGTATATCGCTATATTAGAAGAAGACAGCCATCAGGGGGATGCGATCTTCCCTCAGGTTTCGCGGACGGCAGGAGTGTTTAGCCGAATAGGGTGTGTGTGTGTGTATGTATCCAGTGCTTTTGAGATTCGTGACGCGCGCGATCCGAGGGAGGCAACCGCCCTGAGAGAGAGAGGGACAGAGAGAGAGAGAGACTAGTGGAATCAGTATTTCAGAAGAAGATATATTGCTATATTAATATTATTATAATTGATATATTCTTATTGTCGTATTATAACTAAGATCGAACGCGCAAGCCTTGTTCCTCCAACATAAGCAGGAGTAACTTAGAAGATAGGCGAGGCTCAGCCGACAGCTACGGCTTCGCGTGTAGCAGACAGGTTGTCGATTGTCGGATTATAGTGAGATAATAGTGAGCGCTAAACGAGATATTAAATTAAGGTGAGCGTGCGTTACAGCATTTTTCGACTGAAAAACTTAAAAGACAGAGAGAGAGAGAGAGAGAGAGAGAGAGAGAGAGAGAGAGAGAGAGAGAGAGAGA
>NW_022639477.1:612917-616125 GCF_010583005.1 Odontomachus brunneus
AGAGAGAGAGAGAGAGAGAGAGAGAGAGAGAGAGAGAGAGAGAGAGAGCGACGCGGTGATTCGGTTTTTTTTTGGGCGTCTCTGGATGATTTCTTTGGGGTCATTTATTTGGGGTGGGGAAATGTAACTTCTGACTTATGCAAATGACAGCAAAGCAAATTTTCTAACGAAGCTCTTCTTATAAGACGTGGAGCAGCACAAGTGTTGCGGCTTCTTATCTCTTGAAGCAAGTGTCTTGGCAAGAAGATAGGTATCCTTCTTCCTCGTGAGGACATTTGGCCTCCACGTTCATCAGACTTGACGCCAGTAGATTATTTTTTATGGGATACATTTAAAGTCGTGTCATGACCGATTGTGCGTCCACTATGAGGGAGGATACGAAAACCAGGACTCGACGAGCCTGCTCTGACATAAAAAATGTACGATGGTTTGCCGCGGTTCGTCGATTCCTTGCGTGTAAGTTGCAAAAATGTAATTTTTGTAATAGAAAGGGGTTTGGCACTTGGAACATCTCAAGTAATAACAGAGGCACATTTAGGCACATGCTCGCACGCATATACATCTTAAATATCTTCCGCTAAGAAATTTTAGGAGATTGAAGGTTGCAAACACTTTAGCTGTCTCATCCTATATATATATATATATATATATATATATATATATATATATGTGTGTGTGTGTATACATATAGCATTATTATAGTTATCGCATTATTATGATTATGTTTATTATATTATATATCGTATATATATTGAATGTGTTGTGTTCATACAATGCTTTTTTTCGTGACCCTCGTGACGCGATAAATTGGGTCCGACGAGAGGGAGAGAGAATGAAGATAGTAAGAATTCGAATGATGGTTCGAAAGAGAGAGAAAATCTTATTGCGCGTAACGAAGAGATATTTTATGTTTGACGTTTTATTAATTTCATTGTCTTTATTACTTATAACTATTATTGTAAGTTAATATTCCTGTCTCTCCGCCCGTGCTTTCGTTGTCTTCTTCACTCCTTCACCCTTTCTCTCTCTTTTCAGCTCTCCCTGGGGCTCTTTCCTACCCCAACGAATTTTTCTCTCTTTCTCAAATTTCCCCTTCGACAAAGAGCTGCGACGAATTCGTCAATGCGCCAATTTATTATGGCCGATCGACTGGTAGTGAAATGCACTATCGCAATCGTCTGGGCATTAATCGCGAATCGCGGAATTAAGAAGCAAACTTTTGAAAAAGTTGCGAGTCGATTTCACTAGGTTTTGAGTATGTTATAAAGTAACTAAACATGTATTTTTTCATATATGCTCTCTTTCACATTAGGGTTTCGAATGTTCGCTCGAAGGTAATTCGATAATGTTGAAGTATCTTAACAAATCTGAGACATTAGAAAAAGTATTTTTTAAACAATACTTTATATATTTTATAATTGTTTTTGTATTCTCATTTTGTGATATTTAATACATTTTATAATTTTGTATTTAGATTT
This sequence comes from Odontomachus brunneus, assembly GCF_010583005.1. NCBI lineage: Eukaryota > Metazoa > Arthropoda > Insecta > Hymenoptera > Formicidae > Odontomachus > Odontomachus brunneus. The sequence continues at coordinate 614,396 of NW_022639477.1, forward strand.
ATTAAAATTGTCATTCAACACATATCCTCGTCCCTCTCTCTTAACATGTTTTACTTCTACTTTTTAAAATTTGAAATTTTTCTTAGGGAAAAAGTTAAGGAAAACTGAGCCAAATTCATATTTATGTACATTAAAAACGAAATGCATTTCCTAAAATTTAATTGTAAGTTCTGTGCTATAAGAGTAATTCGTTGCATCGACCCGCTTGTACGCGGTATTTTATTTGAACGTTTGCAATGCGCCGTACATAATATAGTATTTATGACACACATCGTAAAAAAGCGATTTAAAAACAGTTATACATAGATAAAAGTGGCGTAATGTTTCCCATAACATTTAGAATCTATCATTTGGTTAGTAGATATTTTAAATTGTCTGATTTATTATTAACTCATACTATTTGAATGAAAAAATTATCGATCGTCCGATCTGCACTAAAGAGAAACAATTTTCGACTGTTTGACTCGTTATTGACTTGCACTACTACATTGAAATTTCCGTCTGATTTGTTATTGACTTATATTACTCGACTGGACATTTTTGTTGAGTGATGCAACTTGGCGACAAATTAGACATACGCGAAAGACTTTTGTTTAAGTAGTACGAGTCAATGATAAGTCAAGCAGCTGAAAATTTTAGAATGTGTAATATTTTTCTTTCAAGTAATGTGAGAGATATTAAACTTGTGTTTGAATAAGAAAAAGTTTTTATTGAGTATAGACTTCCACATATAAAAAAAAATATATATTATATATTAATATATTACATATAATTATAATAATAGGAATAACAATGGTGATAATGTTGGTATAGTAATGTTCAATGATGACGGGGAATAATGACGATAAAATTAATGATATATATTTGCCCACAACGAATGATGAAACTTATGTTGACACTTGTGTGTGCACAAGGAAACGTTTATGAATGTTCCTTACCAATGCGATGTTTGGATTTTTGGGTATGTGTATATCTGGATTTTTGGAAGGGATCTGAATATACGCGAAATGCACAATATAAGTTAAAAATAATAGACATGTATTTTTCATACGCTTTCTCGCACACATTCACGTTTGTCCCAATCTTTAAACGTGCAATGAAACACATACATAACGATACATATGTCTAATTTTTAACGGCTATGTACGATATATCCAAAATCGATCAAAATAATTGGTGAGGGCAGCTTACAAATGTTTCAGCAAATCCATTTTTCTTTATTTCATCGAGGGGTCCTTAAGAGAAAGAGAGAAATAGACAGAAAGAGAAAGAAAGAGAGAGAGAGTTGCGTCTCGCAATGGAGACCAGATTGTATCGCGGCGTCACAGCAATCTATGCTGCCACTCGCTTCGACGATAGCTATAATGAATCAACGCCGTAATAATGTTAACTAAAAAGCAGCAATAATTTACTGTAGCGTCGTGGCAAGCTGTGACGCGACGACATATTAGTTTCACTCTTGTCTTAATCCCTGACACTTTTATATTCTGCCGCGATCCCTGTTATACGACGAAACGGCGATAGATGATTGCTAGGAGAGATATCCTCATCTTGAAGTGGAAAAACCACCGGAGATATTTAGGGATAACATACACGCGATTTCCGGTGGCTCTTTTTTCTTTTCTTCTCGCGCGCGGACGTACATTGTTGTACGCTGAACGATGATATTAATTGATATGCCTGTAAACCTATATCTTATTTACTCCCCCTCCTTCCCCCCCCCCCCCCCC
>NW_022639477.1:616165-639661 GCF_010583005.1 Odontomachus brunneus
CCCCCCCCCCCGCCGTGAATGAAATGAAACATACATACACACATACTTATACGATCGCGATAAAATAAACTATATATATATATAGACACATATATATACACCCAACACATACATGTATACCAATTATGATTACGATCCTACTATTGCTACTATGACTATTACGAATAATTAGAGATCTTATAGAAACCACGAGCGCGAGAGTAAAAGCGACACAGAGACACGCGTGAAATATTTTCTAGAATAAACTCAAATCCGAACGAATGAGAGTGAGCGACAGAGAGAGAGAAAGAGAGAAAGAGACAGTGTGAAAGCGACGACAGAGAGACTGCGAGCGAGAGAAGAAAAATGAGCGACAAAAATTATAGAAAACCTGCGAATTTATTTTCTATATTTTTTTATGTAATTTTATGGACATAATATATTACAACTATTATTATTATTATATTATTATATTATGAATATTTTAATATATAATATAATTTTCATATAAGGTGTACTTATGTTTTCCTTCCTGTGTTCTTGTCTGGTTGTTTGAAGATCTTTGTGTTTGGTTACTCCCTCGAACATCGGAGAATGCTCGATCGCGAGTTTTCTCTTCGCCAAGAGGATTCGAATGAATGATGGTTTGTGAACGCTAAAACAATCAAACGCATGCCGCGCAACCGACTGTCCTATATTAATCAATATACGACTTTTAGAGATATATATATATATTGCACTATATTATATTATGTTTATTTTATTGTCCTCTTTTGCGATATATTATTATCCTTATTATTATCGCTGTCTCGATAGATATATGTACACCATACGGTATGTCCCACAACTATCGTCGTGTCGTCTCACGGGAGAGATATCTTCTCACTCGATATAAATCTCTATTTTAATATTATTTTAACGACGTGCTACTTTAGAACTATTACCTCTATATTTAGCTATTTTGACTATCGACTCTCTCTATTACGTAACGACCACTACTCGCAAGCTCGCGGCCTTCAATCAACATGAGAGGCAATCGCGATTCCCTTATCTATCTCGACCACTTCCGAATAATACTTGCGGTAGTGGTATAATGTGTAGTTCTGGGACAGCCCGTATACTCACGATTATGCCGACTATCGTTCACGGAAAGATTGTCCGCGGTGAAACATTATCGGACTAACTGCCGTAACGTATATTTTATGTCCTGGTATATTTTTTTCGAATTATATTTTATGTTTATATATGTGCGCATATATATATATATACATATATATATATATATATATATTTATATATATGATGTTACGACGAGAACACCGTTCTTCGATAATCTTTGCGGTCTCGCGTGTTACACAAAGTACACACACACACGCATGCGCGCGCACACACACACATATACATATACACACAAACAGGTAGTGCCGAATATCGTTTCACGCACATCATCATACGGTACATTCATCGACCGATCGCTCCATCGTCAAAACAAACGTTTATTTTTATACGACATATAAATCGATCATACGTTGTTCATTACAAAACAAACCGCCGTGCAGACCGCATCCTACTTCGTGCGACGATCTGAGTGCGCATGTAACTGACGCGAGAATATATCCGTATCGAACTAACAAGAATTGAGAGAGAGAAAAAGAGAGTGTGTGTGTGAGAGAGAAAGAGAGAGAAAGAAAAATATTGCCGTTTAATATATATACATATATATTTAAGGATCGCTACAAACCCGTACCAAATATTTTATTAAAGAAAGAAAAAGGAAAAAAAACAAAACGGAGGATATGAGTCTATGGCAGAACGACACATACACCTTACGTACACTCTACTGGAAGCAGATTTAATAAAATGTTACGTGATTTTTATACATTAATATAATTTTATTATTTTTCTGCGTATCGCGTCTCATCCTCGCGTCTCCGCTTCTTCGTTCTTATCCGCTCTTTCACTTTCTCTTTTTTCTCTCTCTCTCTCTCTCTCTCTAACTCTATTTTTCTTCTTTCACTCCTTGCGTTAAGTCCGTTCCATTCCCCACTTTCTCGTCTCGATCCCTTCGTTTCCTCGAGGAGGTTTGCGTATATTATTGTGTTTGCTCTCATAATTTATCGCGCTCGATTTTCAGTATCAAATGACCGACCGAACATCGTCTCGATCGTCGCGTTTTCGTCGAAGGGGGATGATCACATGGCGACCCAAGGGTGAACGTTGACGACGGATGTCGGCGGGCACTGCCGGGGTTCCTGGTCTCGCTACTGGCGATCGCGTGTCGACCGGCGTGTGGCCTGCGGTGCGGAACGCAGGAGCGTGCCGCGAAAATCTGTCTCGCCGACCCCACGGCCGTCTCGGTCGCAAGGGCTGTTGCCCGTTGGGATGGCAACGTCGCATTGCAGCGTTGGGGTTGCGGTCGATGCCGTCCTGCTGATGCCGGTGGCCGAGGTTACCGTTTCACGGCCCGACGCTCCCCTTCGTTTCTTCGATTTCGCCGAGGAATATCGTCCTCGGTGAGAACGACATTATTCCACCTTCTCTTTTCGGCCACTTCCAGTCGATTCTGCCGCGACTCGACCTCGTCCGATCGGCCTCTTCGGAGAGGGTCCGCCGCAGGGGGAGCGTGCGACTTGGTGGTGTTCTACGCGCTTTACGTCGAGAGGGAGAGAAAGAGGAGAATCGCGACATGTTATTCGCACGAATGCCGCTCGTCTTTTCGCGCCGAGAGATCGGTGGGAAGCCCGCATTACGCGACATGGGGATGCATATTTGCGTTGATTGAAATCGTCGCGAGAGTATCGTGCTCCGCTGCTGCATCGGCCTTCGCATCGCACGGTAGCGGTGCACACTTTGTCCACTTGTCCATGCGAGTAGTCTCGCGCCGGCTCGTGTCGTGCTTCCTCTCTTTCTCTCTTTGCCATCCTCAACCCCCGACTTGGCGCGCTCTCTCGTCAGCCTCTATTGCTCCGCAGTAGATCGATAGTGGGAACGGCGCTCTCCTCTCTTTCTCTTTCTCTCTGTCTCTCCTCTCTCTCTTTCTCTCTCTCTCTCGCGCGCGCACGCTGACGTATGTATAGGCCGGCATACGTCGCCGCTGGAAAATCGCAGCGAACGCTCCGCCGTAAGGGGTTGAAAGAGAGCGAGAGACCGAGGAGAGACAGAGACGGTGGGAGAGGGCGAGGAATGGAGAGGAGGGTGGTCGGTCGTCTCGAGGCCGATTTCAGGGCCGTAGTTGGTCGTAACTGCGCCACGTTTCTTTCCGCGCCGGTCGTGATCGCGCTGCAACGAGAGATGATTCCGCCGTGTAAGGGATGAGACTTTTGCGGCTCTTGTTGTCGCGGGCCTTGGCGCGAACCTACTCTGGAACTACCGACGTAGTTCCAGAGAAGAAAAAACGACATTCTAGGGAGCGAAAGCTTTCTCCCTCTCTACACGTGCCCGATGCATTTCTCGTTAATTCGCGTTTTATTAACGAGAGCCGAGAGGAGATTCTGAGGACCTCATCTGAATATCGAAGAACAGTCCGCGATTGAATCGCGGATTCGGCCGAATCGATCTCTCTGTGCCACGTTCGCGGAAAGGACTAGCTACCGCTCGACATTTCCTTAATTACGGTGGTTCCGTCTCGGAACAATTAGAGTCGCGCCGCAGAGAAAGCTCCGTGGAGGCGGACTCGCGGAGGAAGAGGAGGAGAAGGAGGAGGAGTTTCGAGCAGTCGTGCGACATAGGGTCTTTGTAGGGATCTTTGTGGATCGATATTCTCTCAGAAGTTCCTCGAAGATAGGAGAAGCGACACCCGAAACGACGAGAGCATCGTGGAGTGAAATTTTTCGGAAAGTCGATTAGAGGTGTCGCAGAGTGAGTCTTCAACTGTGTGGGCAACCCTCGCAAAAGGCAACGGGGAAGATTTTCTGGTCGGTGAGACATAAGCAGAGAACTCGTTCGATGTTTCGCGTAACCCGCTCCGCGGGGTAAGCTTGGAGGGGATAACGTGAAATTTTCACCCTCCTTTGCTCATACCCTCGCATGCGAAATTTTTTTAAGTGTCTCATGAAGCTATATCAAATTACGTTTTTCTCCATCCCTGACGGCGCTCTCACGCCGCTTTCCTGTCCTGTCTTTCGCCCCTACCCCTCTTTTTCTCTCTTTCTCTCTCTCTCTCTCTCTCTCTCTCTCTCTTTCTCCTGCATCCCCGTCATTTCCTCTCTCTGTCTGCATTACGTCGACTCCGACACTCTTTCTCTCTCCTCTCTCGGTCGATAGCTCGTAGGGGTCGCGGAGACGCGGCGACGCCCTGCCCGTCCATCCCCTTACGACTTGCCAGGGGGTCTCAACCTTGATCAAAATATTTTGTGATCTCATTGCCAGACAGCCGTAACGGTCGCACGTTGCAGCTGGCTTGGCACTGCCGCTATTCGCTTGTTATTGATTATCCGACCGACTCGAACCGAATAACACGCGATGCCGCCGTCACCACCGCCGCCACTGCCGCCACCGCCGCCACCGCCGCCGTCGCCGGCGTGATCGCGACGCTCTTTTCGAGCCGCCAATGTTTTATTCGTGCGAAAAGGGTCGACAAAGCGCAAAAAGCTACGCGCGCGCACGAGACGCTCTGGGAATTTTTCTTTCTCGTTTTTCAGTATGTCTGTACTTCCGGTGTTTCCTCCGTTCTCCGCCCACCATCCGACTCTATAAATTATCATCGTTTCTAACGTCTCGTCGGTGAGTCCGTTTTGAACTCGACGATATTACGTGAGCGCGGATCGATAACGTGAATATAAGCGGCCACTTGGCTTTTTTATATCTACGGGATGTGCAGGAGGTAGTCGGTTGTGTGTGTGTGTGTGTGTGTGTGTGTGTGTATGTGTAGTCAGTCGGTTGGTTGGTTGGTCGGTTAGACAGGCTTCGATAATTTTCAAGACGAGCTGTCGATATTTCTCACTCTCTTACGATATCTGCGTGAATTTCGAGTTTCCCTTTTTCTTTTTATCTCAATCCCCCCCTCGCATCCCAGGTGGCTCTCAGATCTCTCGTGGCGGATGTGGATGCTAGAGCGGATTTAAAATGCGCTTTAAGGGGTGAGGCGTGTCGACGCGCGTGTATGACGTTCGATAATAGGTATCTGTCGCCAGTGATTCTCATTTGTTACGCCGCCGCGAACAGTACAAGCGTGACATAATAATGCGATTATCAATAATGGCACATGTACAAACACGCCGCGATATATTTCGCGCGTTGTCGCGAGCGGACGGGCGGGCGGGTGAGCGAGCGAGCGAGCGAACGTGACGTGGCAATATCTCACTGTAATAATTCAAAAAGGGTACGAAATGAATTTTCTATACCCACCAGAGAGGTTGCCTCGTCGCGCGGCAAAAACGAACGTTCCGTTAAATTAATTGGCATTCCGGCAAAAGAGCGAAGAATACATTGGGCGCCGCCGTTATTTACGACTTGCCCAATAGCTCGGTAGGGATTGAGGGAGCGGGGTAGGGGTGAGAGGAGAAACCGCAGGTTTTGGAAGGAACAGGCTTCCCGCGTTTGTTAGTTGTAGACGACTGATATTATATGAGCATTATTAGGTAGATGACGTCTCAGTTCCCGAATACACACAATTCATTTGTCCTCGCGTTCGCCAGAACAATCGCGCATACGGTTTTAGAGCCAAAAGAATAGAAGATGAAAAAAACAGGAGTAAGAGAGAAAGCGGACGGAGAAAACTGGCAGCGTGCAGCCAGAAATATCTAAAAGGTGCAAGAAAATTATATAAAAGAACTCTTATTGTATGCAGGATGGGCTCTCTCGAAAGTTCCGACCAGAATTTGAGATTTTATGAGAAATTTAATTCTGAACAAAAAGTTTCGTATAAACATGGATCGAAAAATTCTCCCTTAAAAAGTTAGCGTCAAAAAAAACCTTTAAAATCACAGTTTTTTATACATTTTTACAAATATCTAGAAAAGAATGTGTCTTTTAACAAAAAGTACCAAAACAAAATTTTAAAAAATTTAAATTATCTTCCAAATAAGATCAAAATGATTGTTTTGAAATAATTAGTTTCAAATGTATAAAAAAGTTTTTTTTTCGGTTATCGACGGTAGAGCTTTTTAAAGATACTCTTCATTTATGCTGTTTATTTGTTTTTTATTTATTTATATCGTTCATTTATGCTCTTTATTTATTCATACTGTTCATTTATGCTCTTTCTGTATGCTTTATAGCCTTGGTTAATTTTTAATATTTTTAATCTTACCTATTAATTTCCACTAAAAAATTTTAGTTTTCCGCATTGCTTAAACCAATCTTACTCTAAAAGGAAAAAAGGAAGAACAGAAAATGAAAAGAAAATGAGGCTTAATAAATTTCTTGGGACCGGAAATTTAATTCTCTACAAATTTTGTCTTGTACTTTTTGTTAAAATATTTTACAAATACCTACAAAAATGTATAAAAAATCGTGATTTTAGAGATTTCTGGGTGTTTACTTTTTAAGGAAGTATTTTTCAATCCAAGTTTATATGAAACTTTTTGTTAATTTTTTTTTCATGAATTAAATTTTCTACAAAATCTCAAAGTGTGCCTGGAACGTTCGGACTCATCTTGTATACATAAGCAAATATATATAAAAATATATATGAATTATATATAAATATAAATATATATATTATCTACATATGATATATATGTACACATTCTAAGGCGCGTATTGCATAGATATATATATGTATTATATATATATATATATATATATATATATATATACATACATATAAATATATATATGATACATATTATTATTATAGTATAGAGCCATGACCTCTGATAAGAACGGGGTTTTTTCTATTTTATTATGATAATGATCCTTAGGTGGTAGAGCATTTTATCTATACGACATGTTTCGACAAGAGAGACAGAAAGAGAGAGAGAAAGAGATAAAAACTATCCCCTATCTATGCATATTATTATTATATCTGTCGAGTATAAAAGTACACGCAGACGTACATATATGTGTGTGTATATATATATATATATATATATATATATATATACACACACACGCGTACATATAATTAAATGGATATTTATGTATATATATGCATTCGATATATGTGTATATATTCATAAATATAGACGTTTGAAAAAATGTCATGTAAAATCTTGAAGGGCGGTGTCGTAGTTTTGCAAATTGCGACCGCGCTATGACGATTCAAAATAATATATGAAAAAGCGCAGGCAATGTTACTGAAAAAAAATATTTAGTGGGGAAGAAGAGAAGAAAGTTCAGAGAATGAGCGAGAGAGAAAGAGGAAGAAAAGGAGAATTAGCTAAATAGCTAGCACACGCGGAAGCACAAAACAGGAGAAACGACTATTAATTCAAAAAGGAGAGTAAAAATATTGTGGGCAATTTTGGAGAGAATGAGAGAGTATGAGAGACAGGAAGAGAGAGTGAAAGAGAAAGAAAGATCGAGAGAGAAAGAGAAATATGGAGAAAATAATGATAAAGAATAATTAATTTTGTACTTTTTCGTGCGCGTTACGAAATGCTCAAACAAAGAGAAATCTTATCTAACGTAATTAATAAAAAAAAAACTGGCGCGTATGGTTGATTATATACTTGGATGCACGATTCGTGTTGGGGCTCAAAACGGAGAATGACGCGATGCGATTTATTCGGCGTCTTGGCGTTTCGTTGGACGACGATTGAAATGTACCAGCCGTTTTGCGCGCGAAATGACGAAATTGCGATTGCGCACCGTGATTGGCGGCTTGATCGAGCCATTTATCGATGCGTCAGCGACAAGGATGTTCGAGATCGTGCAAGGAAGATCTCTCCTGCGATGGTTCCTGGCATGCCACCGGCCGGCGCGCAATCGGCGGCGACGCGAAACCGAACGGCTGGCACAGAAGACGAACATCGTGCCGCTCTTACGCCGAAGATCGAGAGAATATGAACGGAATGGTGATTGCGCTGCGAATGACGAGGGAAGATAGTAGAAAGAAGGATAAAGGAAAGAAGGAATAAAGCGAGGAAAAGAAAATTTGAATTGTGCGACGCAAGAGAGAGAGAGAGAGAGAGAGAGAGAGAGAGAGAGGCGCAGGAGAAGCTGACGGAAAGGGAAAAAAATTATTGATACAAAATATTAATACCTAAATGCCCGGTTTATTTTTATATTTATTTTTCGATCTATGAAACGTTATAAAAGTTTAAAATGATATTTAAATCTAAATATATATGACGATAAATACTATATACTTATGCTCTGTGTATGATACATAAAAAATAATAATGATATATATATATATATATTGTAATAATGGATGATTAATTATTGTCGACGGTGTTAATAGCGTTCGCGGCTTTTCCACGACGCCGTCGCGGATTGATATTATATCCACATAACGTCTCCACGTAACGCACCCTTCCCCCTCCCCCCCTCTCCAGATCCTTCCCGTATTTCCAACATGCGCGTAAAAAAACACAAGCAAAAAAAAATAAAGAAGAGAAAGAGGAAGCGAAACGCGCTCCACAAGTCCGCCGTAATTTAATTATCCTCTTTCCCTCTCGCCCTTTGCCCTGCCCTGCCCTACCTTATCTTACTGTACTGTATCCTACCCTACCCTACCCTGTCCTGTCCTGCCTTGCCCTGTCCTCCCCGCCGCGCCCCTTAAAGCTCCAAGTACGAATTATACGAACATCGACTCGCTCGTGTAACACATACCCGACGTAAAAAAGATACTGTACTAGTTTAATAAATCCTAGGTTTGGCGTAAACAGAGGCACCATACATACACGTATACAGAGTGTCTCAAAAGTAACAGACGTGATAAAAAGACCAGATGGAGGGAGTCAAAATAAAGAAAAATGTCATGTATCTCTTTCTCTTTCGGGAATCGTAATAGTCATTAAATTATTAATTAAGACGTCTGAACGTCTAATGAACGTCTGATCTACTGCCTCCGGTGCACTCATTGACTTAGACATTTTAATTAATAACTCAATGACTATTGCGAAAATGATACACACATGACTTTTTTCTTTGACGACTGTCTCTGTCTTCCTTTTTACCACATTCGTTATTCCCGAGACATCCTATGCATATAAACGGTATATACATACATACATGAATACATACATATATATACACAAGAAAATATATACATATATATATATATATATTTATATCAGTGTAGTATGTTAGTCTTTAACGACGACAAGTAAGATGGGACACCATAGATTCTTAATTAGCGTAATGACTATCGCGGGACGTCTTTCCAATGTGCTGAATTGGCGCGTAGATCATCGTGGCAATAATAACGAGGCGGGGTGAAATCGTGCGGGCACAGCCCCGAATTAGCACGCAACTCATATTTCGTGAACGACGCGATGCGACGTGCCACCTCCTTACACTGTAAGATCACTGTGTGCGATTTCGCAGAGAAACGTACGGGATAAATGACGAAGAAACATTCTTCGTCTTCCCGTTCGGGCTGACGATTTTACGCGCATCCCGTATTTTCTCGCCGGGATCATAGAAAGGAGCAAAAGTAGTAGGTGGCGAAAAAGTAGCAGAGAAAGAAAGAAGAGAGAAAGATAGAAAGGGAAAGAGGAAGAGGTATGCTACGACCACGACTACAGCCACGACGATCGACCTTGACGTCCTGTGAGCGCACCATTAAGTAATAACGAAGAAATACATGACAGAATGAAGTCGCATATACTGCCCAATGCTCCTATAGCCTAGTTACTTAAGTACAGCTGCACATGCTCGCGTGAGGGAGAGAGGGTGGATTAGGGAGAATTCAATCGGCGAAACAGGAAGTCGCGCGAAGAAAGGAAGACGGGAGAGACCTCGCGCGTGCAGAAAAGTGTGTATGCTTGTATCAGCAAGAGCTCGAAAACATTTGATAGTCGACGCTATAGTCGCAGAAAGATATCATCTTGCTGTCGGCTGCGTTGTGTATTATTGTCTATTACCGCAATGTGTGTATGTATGTATGTACGCGCGGGTGTGTGGATGTGTGCTTGTGTGCGTGCGTGTACGGTACGTAAGCGAGCAAAGAAGACAGGAGTGACGAAAGGAAAACGAGGAAAAGAGTAGAATGTAGCAAGTGGAAGCGGAGACCGCGAGAAGACCGAACGGGGGAGAGAGATATGGCAATTCGGTCATTCCGATTTCACGGATCTCGATTCGGATCACTCGTTCGCTCACTCACTTACTCATTTTGCATTCGTCGACTACCTAAAGAATGACGACTAAACGCAATTGATTTGTGCAGTTAAGTGATATGCCCGTACACCCGCGTACGTGTGCACGCAGGGCGCGCTCTTGGCGTATCCCGACTTTCCTGGATGTTTTCAGTGATTCAGGATTGAATTTTCCTTGATAAATATTTTACCAAACTTTGACCCTTCTTTCGAATACATGATTTTCTGGTCGCCTTAAAATTATTGTCAAAGTCCTTTCGGAATTAAGTGAAAATCGAGATCTCTCATCTATTCTTCGCTTAAGTCAAGACGAATAGGGAGCAAGGGAAATTATTATATCTATTATAAAAAAATTATAGTCAATCCTCCCATATTTTTGTCAATAAAAAATCTATCCCAAGTCGCTTGAGAAATCCGTGAATCGAAGGAGACTTGGGAGGCACCCTGCGTGCACATATTTAACGTTATCCTGTATATATATATACATATATATTTATTTACATACGTATATATATATAATAATTACGATATTGCATAGCTTTTTGACTGATTATCCGTAATGCGAAAAAACGAACATGAGACCGCAAGCGAAAGAGGCAGAGGTAGAGAGAAAGATACGACACAGAGAAAGTAGGTACACTATTATCCCACACAGAGAGTGCAACGTTAAACAAGCAATCCACACTTGGTGAATCCGCCGCGCCGCGTTGTGTCGAACGAACAAGCGGAATGTACTTCGCGTACCTCCAGTTTTTTTCTCGCGCGGTCCGCGAAACCCCAGAATCCCGAGGGATTCACGGTCTCGCGCGCGCGTACCGCAAACGTCAAAAACATTACGATCCGCGAAGGATCACGCCATCAGCGGTGAGGAAACGCGCGTCCCACAAAAGCGTAAATACCTAAATGCAGTTTTGCGTGCCGTTAAACAAAAAACCGAAAGACAGAAAATAAAAGAGGGGAGGAAGAAGATAGAAGGGGGGTAAAAGGCAAGAAAAGAAGAAGAGGAAAGAAACGGGAGGGGAGAAGACGAGAGAAGCTCTGTTCACACTAGCGGGACAATTCGTTGGCATCGTTCGAATCATTTGACGCGTCCGGACCAATGTCGAAGAAGTATTATTTAACGATAGGTTTTCAATAGCCAAAGTGCTGAAATAATGATATATATATTTTTGTAAAGAGACACTATAGGATACAACGTCAGACGAGATATAAGGATAAATAATAATAATTCAGTGTTAACGGTGATTCGTTCAGCGATTTGTTGGGAGAACGAAACGCGAAAGGGCGAAGGAAGGAAGGAAGGAAGGAAGAAAGGGGGGGATGGGGAGAGAAAAATGAGAGAGGAAATATGAAATGGCGAGAGGAGAAGATCGTGGGAGATGGAGGAGGCGAAAACGCATTCCTCACGTTCGATCCTCACGCGGCGACGAGAGCTCGAGAGCGCGAGAGTTCTCGAGCTCGGGAGCGAGCTTGGAAAACGGGTCGCCGGCGTGCGGATTCGAGCGGATCCGATCGAGTATCGACGTTTTTAACGTGTGAGTTTCGCTGTCGAATCATTTCGATGACGTGTGCACGTGCGGCGACGCACACGCGGTTGGACAGGAGAGGTTTTTCGAGACGCGAGAGAGAAAAATCAGGAGGAAGAAAAGGAGAGAAAAGGGGAAAGAGACGGCGAGCGATCTCGGGAGAGCGACGCGTCATCGTTATCGCGTGTCGACGTCTTGGAAATTGCTCGTCCGCCGATCTCGCCCGCCACGGAGTTCCAGAGCGCTTCTCTTCGGACTCGACGCGCGAGTGGACGGCGCGTTCTCGGGGATTTATCATGAGAACTTCACCTTCACTCGCGTTTCCGCGTATATACTCTGCACAATGAGTGATTAAGGCCTAAAATTGAAAAGGAGGAGACACAATGCGCGCGTGCGCGCACACTCACGCGCCACACCGCTCGTTTTTACACGGAGCACCCGTGAGCAGACATTCATACACGTGGATACACACACATAGGGACATAGACATACACATACATACGTTTATACCATAGCGCATATACAGAAACATATATATATATATATATTATATATACATATATAGAGATATATACACATGGACAGAAAAATATATATACAAATATATTAATATAGCATTTAATATACATTAATAATAATAATATATATATATATATCTATAATTTCTACGTATATGTTATGTGATGTCATTGTCTACTAGTTATCTAATGAGATCTCCCCCTATATCCTATGTACCCCGTGTGAATATCCCCCGAAGAGTCCTAAATATCTATAACCATCCCCAACACCCTGCCTCCACGATTCCTCCGATTACCCGTCCTAAAAGAGAGAAAGAAAGAGAGATCCCGTCACATAATCTCAACTATGTTTCTTCTCGGCTCCTAGATAAGCCGGATGCGTCTTCTCAATATACGGAATTACAAAGCAATAAAAGTAAATGAGAATTATTTAAGAAGTGTACGCAAGGCGTGTGAATGGGTAGAGAGAGGAGCAGTGATATCACGCGCGCGCGATCGCCACGATCGCGAAACCGATCTACGGCGCGCGCGCGCGCGGAATTTTCTTGTATCCTCTTCGTTCTCGCTCCCCCGATCTCCGTTCCCGCTTCCCGCCACTCCCGTTTCCTCCATACAGCTCTTGCTCTTTCTCACGATAACCGAGAATTTAATCTCTTCCATCGAGCGTTTCCTCTCTATTTTCTTCTGGATCCGCCATTTCTCCCTTTGTGTGACCCTTTCGAGAAAGGCGAGAGCGGGTCCGAGAGCGCGGCCGCGAGGTCGGGAGATTAATCTTGGAGATTTTCTCGCTCTCCTTCTTCGGAGGGAAATTAATCAATCGAATTAATCGTCCCGCGGCGAGATTCACCTCCACGGTCGCGAGTGTCTCTCTCGCGTGCTGACTTGTCGGCCTCGCCCGTTCGCTGCAATATGAAATCGCGAAGAAAATCGCGCGTCTGTGACCATGTATTGTTCACGATATTTCGCATTGTATTTCGCGGTGCGAGGAAAATCGAGTTAGTCTCTTTGGAGATCAAAGTTCAATGAAAACCATAAATCAGACGCGATGTCAAACGGACGCTCTCGCTACTACTGCTGCACTACTACTCCCCTCCCCTCTCCACCACATCCCACTCCTATCACTACTACCATACTACTACCACCTTCGACCTTTTGCCGCTACGGTGCTTTTTCTCTGGACACTCAGTTTCCTTTTCGGACGACAGAAACGGAGAGAAAGAGAGCTATCGCCAGGTGCGACGCTCGGTGATACGAAAAATTGCGTCTGAGAGAAAGAGAGAGAAGTAGATTGCCCGCGTTGCTCAGCGAGACCCTTTTCTTACGATCGTTTTCAAGCTTCCTCTCTTTTAAGTGTTGCATGTATAATGCGATATAGACTGGAACGGACTATGATATATCGCCGCAATATTTTTATAATTTGTCGGAAAATTGTACATTGATATAACGTATATTAAATACATATATATTTATGAGACACGCCCGTAGATAGGGCGAGTATGGCAAGGGCTATTTTGTAAAATTTCTTAATAATCGAGAGATTTAAGGAAGAGAGCGAGAGAGAGGGAGAGAAAGAGAGAGACAGAGAGAGAGAATGAGTCCTTATTAGGTATTTCGTAAAGAATTGCATAAAGTTGCATATCCTGCCTGTAACAAACACATATATGTGTTATAATTTGAACGTGTCGTATATCGATGATATATTTATATATTGCTTTATGTATATGTATAGGATATATATATATATATATATATATATATATATATATATATATATATAATATAATGACAGAAAATATATATTATCTTCTACAATACGGTGTAAAGTTATTTTCTTTTTTTTTCATTTTGTTACATGCAACGAACGATCGACGCAATCTATTTCTCTCGATCAACCGCCATCTGCTCGCTCGTTTCGACTTGATTTATGCACATCGCTGATTGTACTTTTTCGTGGTATAATTTCCTTATTAGCGTATAACCTTGATCGCACTTTGCGCTAATTTTTAATGACGCGGCACTTCGCACTTCTATTGTGACGTACGCGCGCGCGCACGAAGGCATCCTCTCTTCACTTCTGTATTATTTAGAGCAAAAAGTGCGATCTTGTGTTTCATCATTTGCCTACCATTCTCGCGCGAAATTCACACTGCGACGTACATCAATTCGCAAAATCACTCTACGAGTTACGAGGACTCGGTCAATTTTTGTTGAGCGCGAGAGATGAGAGGTCGGGAAGCAGGAGAGACCGGCACAAGAGAAGAGAGAAAAATAAAGGAAAAGGCGGAAAGAAAAGATGAGAGAAGCGAAATGAGAAAAGGGATATCGCAAAATATGGCAAAGAGAGATCGGGACGAAGGAGAGAATTAAATATTATATACGTATATTTCTCTAAAAATTAATAGGATGTTAAAAACGCAGAAGACTATCTACGTAACGCGAAGACGGACAAAAGGAGGAAGGGGAAAAAGTTAAGAGACTTTATAAGGAAACTAATAATTATATTAAAAAAAAAAACGGAAAATATATATATATATATTTAAGATTATATCTAGTTTTCGATAATATTTCGTAGCGGGCCCGTGAAACGACGAGAGTGAATTGTTACGCGACAGAGAGAGAGAGAGAGAGAGAGAGAGAGAGGGAGAGAGTGTGCGTATGTTTGACAGTGAGAGAGTGAAAGTGAGAGCGAAAACGATTGAAGGAGAGAGAAAAGGCATATATCTGGAAATGGAATATCGGCGCGCATTTCGAAAATATACGCGCGAGACACGTGGAAAACGTTCGGCTTCGACGTCGCGGCGAACCGACGGAAGTAGCGCGACGATTGGAAGCGAGAAGAATTGGCAGGAGAACGCGCGAGAATCAATGGGGAAAGTCGTACGGGAAAACCACTCTCGCGAGCGGGAACCTCCCCTCCCCGCGCCAACTCACCCCCGCAGCATTTCGCACCCTCTGTCCTTTTTCCCCGGCCTTCCCCTAGAATCCCCCGAATTCGTTGTTCGTCCCAACCAATCCCCGCGAGTATACACGCGACTCTCTAGTGGTTAACGATATAATATATATATCTATATACGTGTGCGTGCGTACAACACACATATATATATATTTTTTTGGATTGTCAGTTCCTGGATGGCCGAAGATCGAGATCTCCGCTGGCCTATAAATATATATATGTATATGTATATTATATAGGTGGAGGAAACCTTCTTTTTTGTATCCCGCGCGCCCGGCGAATTTCCCTGTTCGGTTGCCCGCCTTCCAGCCCACCTCGCGTTGTTTCGCCCCCGGGTTTATTCGATTAACTAATTCGTCGTTCGTCGTGTCACATTAACGGGACAGTATCACTTAAGATTGGTATTGATATCGAGCCCCTGGTAGCGGTTGGGATATATTATGTGCACATTGATGCCGCGCGCGCCGGAGACTCCGAGTGGAGGAAGCTCGGTCCGGCCCACGCGTTTTCGCGACGGAAGATCCGGACTCGCCGGGAGACCCGGGCGCGCGTACGTACAGCCGTGACTCGATGACTCCCGGATCGCTCTCGACGAAGCGGCGACCGGATCGAGGTCCTCGGACGCGATCGACGCGATCGACCGATATTATTGTTTGCCCAGCGCGCTCCGCCGTATCCAACGATCGATCCGAGCTTTTTGAGCGCCGCGCAACCCTCACGCGATCATTATGCCCGCCAGCGAGGCTGCTCAATCGCGGATTCCCGCTTCCTTCTTAACGTCGAACTCACCACCCTCTTTCGGTTTTCTCCCGGCTCTTTGAACCGAGACGAGCGAGGTAAGAGCGAGGAATCGAAAGCAATGAGCGAAAAGCGCGCGCAATAAGAATCGGTGACGAAGCAATTAATGTGAAAAAAGAGAGGCAGAGAGAGAGAGAGAGAGAGAGAGAGAGAGAGAACGTAGGGGAAGCTGAAAAGAGCCGCGAGAGCGAATCGAGGAAAAGATCGAGGAGGAGGAACGTCACAAAAAATCGGTGCCAAATCCTTTTTAACGTTAACGAGAGGCAACTGAGGCGTATCCTAAATCACGTAGCGTGCGCGCGCTCGCGCGACGATGATTTACCGTGCTCAAAAGAGGAAAGATCGAAGGGCGCGCACGCCGAGGATGTTAATCGTACGTCGACAGAGGAGGAGGAGGCTCGCATCTGAGCCTCCGCCTCGGAGAGAACGACAAAGTCTGAGAGAAATGGATTTACGAGTAGACACGTGTATTCGGTGTAAGCGATAACTATAAATATCCCAATAATAAGCGAATATATTAATCTCTCTTTAACACGTAAAGGGACGTAAACGAGGAAACGCGCCGTAAAGGCACACCGCCCGTTTCCGCGGTGCGAAAAGCGTGGGAAGGAACGGAGGATACCGTTTGCCGATAGATCCTCGTAATATTGTAATAAAAGTGACGCGCGCGCGCGAGAAAGAGAGAAAGAGAGAAAGAGAGAGAGGAGAGGAAAGGAGAAAGATACGCTTCTCCGATGTGTAGGCGCGCAGCGCGGACGAGTAGACTGATAATCATTCTCACGAAATCGAATCGACGTTCGTTAAGGGCAACGAGATTAAATTAACAAAGACAAAAAAAATGAAAAAAAGCGAAAAACAAGAAAAAGCGAAAGGCGAGAAAAAGAGAAGAAGAAGACAGACGTCGCGCCGACAATGCGACGACTGCTCGAGTATTTTTATCAAATTTTGATATCATATAAACAAAAAAAAGACGCACGCGTTCGAAAGAGAGACGACGGTGCGCGACGCGAAATAAAGAAAGAAAGAGAAAGAGAGAGAGAGAGAGAGAGAGAGAGAGAGAAACAATGAGAGGACACGGTTCCTCCGATTCTCCCTCCCTCCCGGCCGCCGGAATGGCCGCGTACGAGAACCGCACGAAACTATTCTCATTCCTTCGAAGCCTCATTAACGCGAACGCTCTGTCATCTTCGACACGCAATAACCGACGATGACGCGGTATCGCGAACTCAGCAATACGTATTGTACACCCTCCCTCTCCCTTGCGCCCTCCAATCTCTCAGCCTCCCGATCATTACTTATTCGAGCTCCTCGTGAGAGATCCTTCAGAATGTATATCTGATATATCCAGGTTTCTGTCGCGCGCGACATTGTCGCGGACACACTGAACGCGCGAATATTTTCTTCAACGAGGTCGACTCGCAGTTTCCAGCGATTGATCTGTTTCTCTCAGCCCCGCGACCGAGTGTGATGCGTTTCGCGGGCGTCCGCGAACACGGAGGGCTACCGGGTCGCGACCAGAAATCGCCGCCGCGAAATCGAGCACTCGAGGAGGGAAACGAGACTGCTCTCTCGGTACAAGTAAACAAAAGTCCAATACAGAGATACAGTATTATAAGAAAAAAAAGAATAAAAAAGAAAAAAAAATGAGAAGGAGAGAGAGAGAGAGAGGGGGAGAGAGCGGAGGAAAGTAGAGTTGAACCTTCCGTATTGCGACGTTGAGTCTCGTGAAGATAGACGAGCGTATAATAGATGAGATGCGTCTCTCTTTCTCTCCGTGGCCATATTTACGAACGTTGCGAGATCTATAAAGAGTGTAATGGAGATTCTATTTAATTCTTAGACTCTATCACGATATCGCGTCTCTCGTTTCCCTGTTCGCGAGGCTCGACACCCGGAGCCCCGGGCGACGGTGTCGCGTCGAGACACAGGACGAGGCACAATTTGCGAAAAACGAGATACGTGTGAAGCTTCCTCTTCTCGTCGTGGGTCGCAAGCATGCCGTCGCCGGGACCGAGACGCGTCGTCTGCAGCGCGCGAGTGCATCCGCGTACGACTGCGGTCGTGGCGCGAAGATGACGCGAAGATCGGCACGTGTCGTGACCTTTGAACCGCGGACACGTGGCAGCGACGCGCCGCGAGGCGGCGCATCGTGCCAGGTGCGGGAGCACTCGCACCTGCCGAGTGCGAGCGCACGTTGCGAGGGTCGGGACTTTCGCCGTCGCGGTTGTGCTCGTCGCCGTCGTCGTTGTCTTCGTGGTTCACGTCGCCGTCGTGGTCGTCGTCATTGTCGCCGCAACGGCGCCGATCACGATAACGAGCGTTCGCGGATCGTCGGAGACCGAGAGGAGAGATCGCCCGTCTCGAACGGATCCTGATTGGACACACGCTCCTGATCCACTTCCGGATTCGTTGGGGGACGCTCAAAGTATCATTCGCGAGGAAGGAGGAAAGAACTATTCGCCCATCACGGCCGCTGAGAGCATGGACATGTGCACGGAGAGGATTGTGCGGGGAAAATTTTGCGGAAGGTTTCCTTAGGAAACTTCACCGTGCAATCATTTTAAATTTATATGTTTCTATTTTAGATTATATGTATCTTTTCAAGTAGGAAAGTTAAAGCAAAATCTTGTAATTGAGGAACACGTCGGCATCTCGCCTTAATTTTTCATCTCCTCGTTTCATTGCTATTTGTATATTTTAAAAACTGCAATCTACCGTCAAAAAGCTATGTTTCTCAGCAGATCAGCTTCCCTTGACTATCCTTGCACTACTAAAGAACGTGGTAAAATTTACATGAAAAAAGTTACATATATATATAATATTCTCTCCGTGTGTGTGTATATATACACATATATTACCGAGTCTCTCGAAACGCGCGTCGTCTTCGAGCCGGTCGATATCTCCGCTCGGTTCAGGTCGCATCCTCATATTCCTTCGGTGTTTTATATCTGTCTGCTTGTTCGTCTGTCTGTCTGTCTGTCTGTCTGTCTGTTTGTCTGTCTGTCTGTCTGTAAAAGTGTTAAAGACTGTACCGCGTGTGTTTTAGGCGGTTTTAAACGTGTTTCTTCTTAGTAAGGGCTAAGAGTCTCATCCTCGAACATGAGCGTGCGTCTCCACACCGTTACGACACTCGCAGGTATCATCGCCGCTCGAGGGTGAGTCAGACGCGGAGTGGACGCGGTGAACTGAATGAAAAAAAAGGAAAAAAAAAGACGATTCGGGCCGGCATTCACATCGCGAGTTTATACACGAGAAATCTATTTTTGCAATATTATCACCATTGTACAAGACATCTCGACCGGAGGGAGCAATCCGTGGTCCATTCGCGAGTGGCGCGCGCGCGCGCCGCGGCGCGTTCACGGTTCTTTTCCACAACCTCGAGCGGTCTACTCAGAGCGTGCGTATATACGAATGTATGCGTGTGCTTGCGCGTGCGTGTGAGTGTGTGTGCGTGCGGAATTCGCGATACAGGCCTGGATTGTCACTGGGGTTGCACATCGCGAGTCTCGCGCTTCCGGCGATCGATGGTCAGGGAAGCGAGGGTGGGAGAAGAATCATGAACAGAAAGACGCACATTGGTCTCCAGGGAGAAGGCTTTCGCGACGGTATTCTCGGGAGGATCACCTGCGCTCCGGCCGAAATTGAGCCGAGAGAAATCGTGCCGACTCTCGGTCCGCGAACGCGAGGGTCGCGGGTGACGAGAGGAAGCCGGCGCCGGCAAATTCTCTTTATCCAAGCCTGTCCGCGGAGAGAACGTGTCGCGCGAATCGTGCGAGGGTAGAGGCAGGTCAGGACCGGTAGTGTACGATGCCCTTCCTATATCGATCACTAACTGGCGGGAGGTCGTCTCTCTCGTCGTTGTTACTCGGTACTCGTTAGACGACCCGCGTCGTCTCTCCCCCGTCAAAGGGTGGCGGTCCCCGCCGCCCGTCCTCTTTCCTCCCTCCCTACCACGTCGTCCATAGAAAAGGATGATCAAAGTCGGGATTATGCGCCGAGAAAAAGTACGCTTGAATTAATCTGAATAATTATCCCGCGTTATACAGCGGGCGGTGACGGCGGCGGCGGCGGCGGCGGTGGCGGTGGCGGTAGCGGTGGCGGTGGCGCGTATCCGCCGCCCATCGCCCCCGGCGATTTCAATGCTTCTCGGGACTCCTCTCCCGACTTTCCGATCCTTAAGGGAGCGAGACGTCGAGCCGCGTTGGCTCTCGCTTTTTGCTTTTCTCTTTTCGTTTACGTTTACTCTCCCGGGACTACACCAGAGCCTGCCTCGCGAAACTCGCGCCATTCGAACGCGCATTGGCATTGCATTCTCGAGACGATGCGTCGAGTCAAACGTGTTCCAGGAGACGGTTAGTCGTTCGACCGTGCCGTCGCTAAAAAAATGTTATTTAAGCAAAAGTACGTGTGCGAGAGTATACCACGCGTGCGTGAGTAAGAGAATACGCGTGTGTGTATGTGTATGCTGTGCGCGTATGTGTACGCGTGTGTGTGCGAGAAAATGAGAGAGAGAGAGAGAGTGTGCGAAGGAAAGAGGAAGGAGAGATATGTATATGATACCGAATGGCAGAAGGGATGCGCGACGAGCTTAAGAATATACGTACGCGAAACACTCGGCACTCGCTATGTGTATGTGCATCCTACGAACATCAGATAATATATACATATGCGAATGAGACAACGGAGAGAAAGGGACAGAGAAAGGGAAATAACGCGGTTAATCCCAATCTATCAGGGTTTCACATATATATTTAATATATGAGACACGAGAGAGAGAGAGAGAAAGAGAGAGAGAAAGAGAGAGAGAGAGAGAGAGAGAGAGAGAGAGAGAGAGAGAGAGAGAGAGAGGATAAATTAAATAAAAATGGATGAATATATATATTATAGATATAAATATATAAAATATATTATATATAAATATGAAAATATATATATACATACATACACTTACACTTATATATGTATATATATTATGAAATACATTATATTAATAAATAATATCACATTTAACATGTTCGTCTCTTCAATGATCCCCGACCCATCCTATCCTCGCGAGTATCTAGTCGAATATTTCGCCATCGACACCTGAGAGAAGTAGCTCGATTTTTCTCTCAGAAATGTCACATCTCAACGAAAAAGTCCTCGAGAACGAGAGACAACTAGGAAACGCGCGTTTCACCGGGACTGAATTTTCTCGACGGGCGTGACGATTCAACGTCGAGGAGGGGATGTACCAGACGACGGAGTGCGGTGCGAATAACGGCGTTTTTCGCGGCGACTGCGAGGAAGAGACACGCGGTAATACGCGACACGTTCGGCGCGATCATGCGGATTTCCAAGTCTCACACAGAGCGGAGAATCACTGACGGGGGTGCAACAAACTCAGTCGGCGGGGAGAGGGGGTTAAAGCACTCGATATGTCGGCTCGCAGCCCGGCCTGGTTGAGAAACGCTGGCCCGGCGTGCTCGGTGCAACAAACGATGGCCAGACGGCGAGGGGTTGCGGAACGTTTGGGACGGAACGAGACGATCGGGAGGGAGGGAGAGCACGCGCAGGGGTAGTTTTCGGAGGGAGACGCACCTCCGTTTCGCTCTCCCGTCGTCGCACGCCGTCCCTCGCCGTCTGCGCGCCCCGTTTCTCACCCCGGCTTTTTCCTTCCTTCTGCATCTTTCCGCTCTTCCCCTCATCCTCTTCCTCTCCCTCGTGTATGTGTACGTTCCTGTCGGTGCTAGCGCGAATCTCTGTCTGGTCTGGCAGCGGAGGTTTCGTCGTCATGACGACGAACCCAGGAAACCCAGCCACTCTCTCATACCCTCTCCGGCTGTTCCCCTCTCTCTCTTTCTCAGTCTCTTTCTCTCTTGCTTTCTCTCTTACTTTGCGCTCGACTTCGTCCTCGTCTATCCCGGCGATTCTCCCTCTCTCCCTCTCTCTCTCTCTCTCTCTCTCTCTCTCTCTCTCTCTCTCTCTCTCTCTCTGGCCCGTTCGTAGAAACTCTCTTTCCCGTGCCGACTCTTCGTCTTCCTGTCTCTCTTTCGCTCTATTCCACAGTCACGCCAATTCCCGCTCCTCCCCTCCCCTTCCCCCGTCCATTCGCGGCTTCTACGCGCGCTTTTGCGCGCGCGTGTTCGCACCCGGCTCTCTCTCCATGTACATCTACCACGTGCACGCCGTTTTATGTATGTATGCGCGACTATGCAGACTGCCGCCCGGTTCATCCACCTCCTCCGTTCCTGTCCCCGGCTGCTGCACACACCGCCGTCCCCTGGCCCCCTGGCCCCCTAGGAGTCTGCGAGGGTGGAGGCACCCGGCGTTCTCCCTCTCTCTCTCTCTCTCTCTCTCTCTCTCTCTCTCTCTCTCTCTCTCTCTCTCTTTGCCACCCTCCTGGAGCCGGTGCGAGCCCGAGGATACTCCGGATACGAGGAGGAGGACTCGACGACTTCGAGTACGACGACGAGGAAATTGAAGCACCGTGTGCACGAGAAGACTGGCAGCGGGCGCGTGGAGGGGAAGTTGGTAGGTATCATCGCGCGGGGGAAGTTCCTCCAGCGCTTCGACCGCCGATTAATTCTACTCGCCTCTCGACGAAAGATTCTACATCGATCGATCGTGCTTTCTGCCGCGTGCACCCGCGAGTGAGTGAGTGCGCGCGGGCGATACGTGCCGGCCAAGATGGCCGCCGAAGCTCCGCGAACTTTGATGTAATACCACGGAGTCTCCCCCGTTGTCATCGTGAGCTCCTCGCGTCTTCTCGCGCGCGAAAAGTGAATGGGTCCGATCGCACCCGGGCGTGTTTCGTTGCGCGCGCGGTAAACACGGAGATTATTATTTTGCCTGTGCCTATACACAGCGCAACCGACCTCGAGCTCGCTCGGAGGGTTACATCGGTTTCAATTTCTGGTCTGCGGTTTCGCCGGCCTGTTTACGTACACCCGCCGATTCCGCCGACAACACGGCGGACAGCGGTGTACCGCGCGTATATACCGTACTATTGTTCTGGATCCATCGTCTGCTTGTTTACCGTGTCGAAAAACTTGGCCGTCTCGTTCGCTCATAACTGTCCTAGGATAACTCAACTCTTTTCGACCCCTCTTCTCGTCCGCCCTCCCTCTTCATCTCTGACTCTGACTCTCTCTCTCTCTCTCTCTCTCTCTCTCTCTCTCTCTCTGTCTGTCTCCCGTTCTGTCTGCTTCACCCCTCCCCGTCAGTGGACGGTTTATTCGCGTACTTCCACCGATATTCGTGCCAACCCTCTCTATTTTTCGCGTCTCTTTCCCTCCGGCGGCGGGTGCAGCAGCAGTGGCGGTGGCGCGCGGCTTCGGGAAGAGGGTTGGTCGTTCCATTTCGCGGATCCGCACCGAAAACCGCAGTCGTTCCGGAGGGAGCGGGGGAAGGCGAGGGCGAAGGCCCTCGCCATGCGTCATGGGCCCTGCGAGGCCGAAATTGCTCAGATATAGAGTTGATTACCTCGACAGAGGGTCGGTTTTCACTCGTAAACGGAAAGGCCTTTGAAAGAGGGG
>NW_022639477.1:639699-640218 GCF_010583005.1 Odontomachus brunneus
GGGGGGGGGGGGGGCGTTGTCCGGGGAGAGCTCTCCCGCGCTGTCTGCGTGTTCCGCGGGAAACCAGATTCGATAATAATAATAACTATGATCGGCGAGTTGCTCGTTGCGAATTTTATATCGCAAAATCCGCTGGATACCGGCAGAATATAAATATGTTTGCCACAAGCAATGCGTTCGGAAATCATAGATAGAGCGATAATAGTGCGAGATATCGCGGGTTTCGAGATGACAAACCGGAAGATAGAGATTTCAATCGGCCAAAGACAACGTCGAGTAACACACATTCGGTGAAAACGAATCGAGTCTGAGCGTCTCGTCTCCATTTGCCGCCAATTTCCCGCGGAATCTCGTTCTTTGTATTTGTCTGCGATATCGATTAGCGAATTACCGGTAATTTCTATGCGAACGACCGGACGGCTTGCTCGTAAATATCACGGCCGTCCACCGACAGAGAGAGAGAGAGAGAGAGAGAGAGAGAGAGAGAGAGAGAGGGGGAGAGAGAGAGAGGGAGAGAGA
>NW_022639477.1:640933-652519 GCF_010583005.1 Odontomachus brunneus
GAGAGAGAGAGGGAGGGAGGGAGGGAGGGAGAGAGGGAGGACGAGAGAACGAGCTTTGAGAGTCGGCACGGTCGGAGTCGAGGGTGCCGGCGCGGGTAGCAATGGGGAGCGGAGGCCAGGGAGAGAGAACGCGACGCCGTTCCGTAACCCTCTGTAACGGGCCTCGTGAATTATTTCACCCCTCTTCCCAGCGTAGACGTCGGCAGTTCAGGTGTATTCGGGATTAATTAGCACGTACACGCACACGGGGCCCCGCGATCGACGGCCAGGCACTAAAGAGAACGCTAATTGCAGATAGGATTTTTTCAACGCGAACTTCCGCCGTAGGGGTAATCATCACTCTTCGCCTCGTTTTTATAATTAATTGCGCACACGCGACAAAACTTTTTCCCTTTGTTCTTGTTTCCCACTTCGTCTTCCTCGTCTTCGTCGACGTCGTCGTTAGGGTTCGCTCAATCGGAGGCGCACAGAGGGTGGATCGTGACACCCTTTGCTCTAAGAACGCTGAATCCGCGTCTTTCTCTTTCGTTTCTTTTCGCAAGGGCGCGAATATGTGAGCGCGAGGTGAAATTCAAATGAAAATTTTCGAAACACGGAATTCCGTGAAGCGTTGCGCCGGCGGCTACGATTCGAGTTCGCCCGGGATTTTCCGAATTTCCTTTTCACTTTGCTTTAAACGTTATTTATATTATTGCCGTTGTGCCGCTATCGCCGCCACCACCACTGCTACTACTACTACTATCATCACTACTCCCGTAGCTTAGAGACCCGTAACATTTTCAGCGTCGTAATTATTCGGCTCGTTCGCGCGCCGCTTAAATTACACGAGTAATTTCCCCCTTCGGAAATCTACGTTCGCAAATATCATGTAACGCAACTCCCGCGCACGGTCGCCGCTGTACGCGAGACGGAAATTCGCGGTAGCAGTCGTCGATATTATACCTCGGAGGGGGACGTACGAGGAGCGCAGGGGTGAAAGGAAGAGGGAAAGGCAAAGGGAGGAGGACGAGGGAGACGGGAGACGCTGCTTGATGAAACAGGGTTCCACCGTGGATCTCCCCCGGTGGTATCAGCATCCAGGCATTTGCTATCGTCCGTCGTACCTCTTTCCAACCCCTGCGTCCCGGTTACCGCCGCCCTTTCTCCGTAACGTCATCCACTACCCTCAACGAGCGATCATCTCCCTTTCTCTCTCTCTCTCTCTCTTCTCTCTCATCCTGCCGATCGAATCAGCGAGCTAACACGAACGGACGTTCTCGCGACGAGCCGGCGTGTGCTTTTTAAAGCACGTCGCGTGGCGCGCGTTTTATTAAATTGGAAAAGAAAGCGACGTTACGTTCGCACGGCACACGAGTCTTATTTCTCTTTTGCAACTCGCGTTACACCTACCGCCGGCGCGGCCAATCAACGTCGACAATGTCTTGCATATTAAGCACAAATGAAAGGCTGCGTGACACGCAGGGAAGCTCGTGGAGGTAGGACGCAAGAGGGTGAGGAAAAACGCGCGCGGGGGGTAGCGAGCGCGCCACCGTCTCTCCTGCGTTACAGTTGTCGTCGTCCTTCAAGGTCCCTCGTTCGTGGAACATGGATCGGCACTACCTCTCTATATATTTCTAACCCTCGCGCGACGCCCCTCTCGTCCACGTCCAAGGCTAAACTGCTAAATATTTCAGGTAGCAATTTCAACTACTACATATAAACGCGCCGACCAGCGGGTGCAAGGACGGCGAAATTAATATATGTTATAACGTCGCACTCTCTTAACCTCTTCATTACATCTCCGCGAGTCCCGACGCATTTTTAATCACTGGAATTTATTTTTCCACCGCCCAAGAGCTGGGTAACAAACCTGCACCTGCCTACCTGTTAACCTAACCTAATCTGCCGGGGAGAATTTCCCAATGCGTTCGGTTTATTGAGAGAGGCAGGGAGACAAGTCACGAGGAATAGAATTCCAGCGGGGGGTAGTGAGATAAGTCTTAAGCTTTTGAGATTTTAATACATCTGACGGGAGACATCAAGGAGCCTCGATTCTCTTTTCTTACACAGATGCAGCTCATGCGAATAGTTAACCGTTTATTTGGTATCCCAACAGATTTAAGGAAAGAGATTTTCGAGTGTTTAAATGAAGTGAATTATGTATCGCGAATGTAGCTGTATCGTTTCCAGAATGTCATTTTGGAATGATTATTTTTTCTTTCAACGATTTTTTTCCAGCGGGTAGTGAGATAAGTCTTAAGCTTTTGAGATTTTAATACATCTGACGGGAGACATCAAGGACACCCAGGTGCAAATTTGTACCGACGACTTTGTGCCGACCGGTAACTCGGCTCCGCGCACGCGCGCGAATTGAGGAATTACAATTTTTTATTTTTTTCACGTAAGAAAAGAAGATTAGAAATTTGAAGATAATGGTATACAAACTGATAAGAAAGTCATAAAAAAGTAACAAAATAAGAAAAGAGTAAAAACTTTGCATTTGATTGTATCGCGAAAAAATTAATCTTTTGTAGAAGTCGATAGTGCAAATTCGCATCACAGTGCGTTCGGAGAGTTAAACATTCCGTGTCTCAATCAAGACGATGGAGGAAGTGTCGCCTCGATTCACTTTTCTTACACAGATGCAGCTCATGCGAATAGTTAACCGTTTATTTGGTATCCCAACAGATTTAAGGAAAGAGATTTTCGAGTGTTTAAATGAAGTGAATTATGTATCGCGAATGTAGCTGTATCGTTTCCAGAATGTCATTTTGGAATGATTATTTTTTCTTTCAATGATTTTTTTCATCCAGTGGCAAAAATCGAAACTGCAGATGTCGCTTCAGAGCAATGGCGCTAAGAAGTGCGTCCTGTGTCTATCGTTCTTACACGAGACATCGATGTTGTTTAAGAGCAACATTGTCGGGTGAAGGCTTAATAAATCATTTGACATGACTCTTATTTTCGTTCTCCCGGCGGACACGTAGAGAGAAGAGGGGGGCGGGAGGACGAAGGGGAAAAGCAGAGGATTTTGTTCGATTCCTCCTTTATCCGGCGGCGACAGCCAAGGCGCCGAGGAAAATAACACAGGCCGGCCTGCCGGCCGCGCGAGCGAGCGCAGCGCAGCGGAGGGATGCAGGGTGTTCCTTGCAGCGCGAGGTAGGGATAATAAGGAGCAGGTGGTGGCGCGTGCTCGTTCATACAGTCGGCATCCGTGTCACGTGAGGCCGCTGGTGGGGCTGGAAGAGACGGTGCGCCGAGTCGAGGAGGAGAATGACGAGTGGAGGATGCGTTGTAAGAACGACGTCGCTTCGCGATCCGTGCCGCTGTATAATGAACTTTTTTGCTCTCTCTCCTCCGCCCTCTCTTTCTCTCTCTCTCTCTTTCGTTCTCTGTCTGTCTTTCGACGAGTCTCTCTCGAGCCGTGCATTCTCCCGTAGGGAGAACTAACGCGCCTTCTCCGCGGTGAAGAGACGCTCTTTGACTTTTTACGAGTTGCGCAATATTGAATTAAGGTTTCGAATCGAAATTTTGATCCTTCAAGCCTTACTTTCATTCAACACTTGTTTTGATATTCTGAAACTTGCATAAATCTTTTTTGATTTAACCAAACCACAATTTTAGTCTTACTTTCAGCCTCAGTATTCCATTCAATATCTATTTTGACGCTGAAGAAAGTTAAAAGGGAAATTTTGAACATCATCAGAGTCAAAATAGGAGTAAATTGTATCATCAGAATTAAACCTACTTTGCTAACTTAGCTCCTACTGGGTTGCAGAATTCAAGATCTAATATAGGACCAAAATTTCGATTCGTGGTGCGTTTCACCTCAATTTCCTGTCGTTCCTCGACATTTCTCGCGACTGTTCAGCGCGCCAACGCCCGATCCTCGATTCCTGCTCGTAGTTACCTGCCAAGGTCCGACGGGCCAAGAGGATGAGAGAAATTCTTGCACTTTCACGGGGGTGTGATTATATAAATTACCCTCTCCACAGGCTGCTCCCGCGTTCTTTATAAATTATCAGTTTCTTGGCGCAGCGTTCGAAGAAGTCAGCTCGCGATGTTTTATCGCGCGTGATTCTTGGGACCACGCGCTCCCGGTCTATTTCTCCGTTAATAATCGTCTCGGCCAGCGGCTCTTGCTCCTCCCGAAATCTAAACGGCGTTACGTGACAACAACGCGACGCGCAAATATCAATAATCAATTGCGCTCGCACGCAGCCACGGTATAGCAGGTATACATAGACGCTCATGTCCTTCGATATACGTGCCTTTGAGCGTGTAATTGCTCTTCGACTACAACTACGACGACGACGACGACGACGGCGATGATGAGGACAGCGACGAGGACGTCGCTGTGCAAACAACAGCGCAGCCGTAATCAGCCGTCGCAAGTCGCACGGCCACGTGTCGGCCGGCGTGTCCCGTGCCGCGAAGGCACGGTGATCGCGCCGACTTAACGCACTTGTAATAATGAGAGAGGAAGGTGGCGCAGGAGAAACCTGCGGCACCTGCCCACGGTTTGGCTCGGCTCGGCGTGGCACGGCTCGATACGGCATGGCACCCGCATGTGGTCGAGGAGGAGACGCCGTGGCGACCCGGTCGCGCAACGACAACGGTGTCTTCCATCTCCCGCGCGCGTAGAGCACGCCTTTCGTGCCACCGGGAAGGACGAAGGGCGAGCAAGAAGATAAGCAGGTAAAGGGAGCGAGAGAGAAGGAGGAAAAGTAAAGAGAGAGAGGGAGAAAAGGAGAGACGGGCGGCGGCTCCTCTTGAACGACTCTCGAAACGGGTCCCGGGCGATCAAGGAGGAAGGGCAGAGCAGGTGTCTTGCCGTCTGGCAGCTGCCTCCCACCTGGGACGAGCCGGCCGGCCGGCGGACGGACGGACGCGCGAGTTGTTGTTGCCGTTTCACGTTCTCTCGCGCGAGCACGAGAGTACCTACGCACCACCGAACTGCGTACACACAGCGTATGGTGTCACGGTGCATTTCGGCAGTAGGTGGGCAGAGGGAGAGGGAGGAAAGGAGCGAGGGAGGTAAACAGGTACGTGTGTTCGCGAGAGCGAGCCTGATAATTCGTCCGCACCACCTGGCTGATGGTGGCCGGTCGCATCGGCGACGTCGTCGTCCTTAACCCTCTCTCACGCACGAATTTTGGATTTACGCCGTATGGTCGCGAGAAAAGAAGGGGATGAGTAGGAGGAGGAAGAGGAGAGGAAGAAGGAGGAGGAGGTGGAAAGGCTCGTAAAGACGGTCGAACGAAATAATGCCGGTGTACTTAGCCGTGGATGATGGTAATCGTAATTTCGTTGTCGAGGGGGGGGGAGGTCGTAATAAAGTTACGTGTAATTTATCGAATGTAGCGCGTCAGGAGAGTGAGCGGAGGATTTCATTAGCCGCGGAGTACCAAGTGCGCGACCGTCGCGGTAATTTACGGCTTTTTTTTACTCTTTTCCTCTCTTTTTTTTGGTGTATTCTTGTTTTCTTGTTTCATTCTGCCATAATTATTTTCTCATCATTTTCAATTATTTTTCATAAAATATTGTCAATTTTGATTGATAACCTGTTGTCAACACTGTTATACTTCTAATTAAGTTTTTCATCGCTTTTTCAAAACGTGCTTAAATATTCTTTATTTTTCGTCAATTATTAATTAGAATTTGTTCCATTCTCCTTTTTCTTTGATTTTTCTATCCATCTAACTTTATATCATTATTATATCAACGTTATATCCGCCGAAATGTTTTGTTTCCTTTCTCCATTTCATTATATTTATACGCATATACTTTTACTATCGCATATCTAAGGAAACTTTATTTAATAAATCTATCTATCTGTCTGTCTTTCTCCCCTTCTCCTCTTCCCTTTGTCCCCTCCTGCCGTTCTCGTCGAGATCGCGGATAGCCGGGGTTATTAATAGGGTATGCGAAAGTGCGCGAAATAACGAATTACGAATTCGATTCACACGGCGAACGGGCTGCTACGCGGCGCGCGTCGCTTAACTTTAAACGTGCTCTAATTGGATTCCCCGTCCTTCTCCGATTCCCCGGGCGCTGACCGTGTCGCGGTATTAATTTCGGTCGATATCGCGCGACGCGGCGGGACTTGATCAGGAGCGCGATGAATTTCGCGGAGGCCGACGTCGATTTAGCTAAAGCGTCGAGACAGCGATAGAATTCGCTTCCCTTCCGCTTTTACCGTATTTCATCACGCGCGCGGTTCCCCCGCATTCGATTCACCGTGAATTTCGCCGTGTGCGCTCTCGTCGTCGAATCGGCGCGCGCGCATCGTCAAATCGATCCTTTCAAATCGTAGTCGAAAAAGCGCGCTGCTTTCTTCTCCCCATCCCTCCCGTCGCAGCAATTCGCCGCTTCAATTTCGCAAAAGTCCCGATTCCCATTCTCGAAAACCGGCGGTTTTTTTTTTTGGTTTTAATTCGCGGCTACCAATACGCCCGGTTTCATCACGTGGACCTACTCACCGGACTTTGATCGACGTCGCGGATGCACCGCGCGTGCATTTCCGCTCCCGATCGTTTCCTCTCCTTCGCCAAAAGTTCGCTTCTCGCGCGTATGCACATCGCATATACGCACATGTGCGACGTACGCGTGCGCACACCTACCCACCCACCTGCCTGCGTACGGTAGACGTGCACGCTAAATATGTATACGCATATATGCGTCGCCCACCCGGCCTCGCTGTCCCTCTCGTGCGGGGGATGAAATCGATACGAATCCTGACGCGCGTATTGGCGGATCAAGCGCCACCGTCGAGAGCCCCGACAGCTTCTTTTTGCTTACTTTTTTTAATGTGCGTTAATTCGTTCCTGCTTCTTCTTCAATTTTTTTCTTCTCCTCCTTCATCTTCTTCTTCTGTAATGCCGGAAAGACTTGCCGGCGGAGGAACTCGTTCTCGAATTAATTACCTTTATCGTCCGACAGCTTCCACGAGAACACCGTTCGTTAAATCGTCGCCGTGCCGGAAAGCGCGAGCGAGCGCGCGCGTACACATTACTATATAATTTTGCATATTATTATTATTATAACATCGCGCGTATATATAACAACGTATGATACATTATAACGTAATAACAGATATTATCGCGCGCTTCGACGCGTCTCTAAGCGCAAGTCAGACGATCAGCCGTCTGTACATCCCCGCCGTGAAACGGATCGAGCACCCCGGGCGGTTTTTACTTCCCGCGCGATACCGCATCCCCGGCGATGCCGCGTTACGTCGCAAAACGCCGAGTTACATCGCGAAACGCGCCGTCACATTGCAAATGGCCACTTGATTCTCG
Source organism: Odontomachus brunneus (assembly GCF_010583005.1). Classification (NCBI taxonomy): domain Eukaryota; kingdom Metazoa; phylum Arthropoda; class Insecta; order Hymenoptera; family Formicidae; genus Odontomachus; species Odontomachus brunneus. The sequence goes on from NW_022639477.1 coordinate 648,214, forward strand.
TCGTTGTCGTCGTCGTCATCGTCGTTGTAGCATCATGAGTCCGGCGTTTCGATTATTCTCTCGTGGCGCGAATACCACGGCGGGATCCCGAGTCGAAATTTTAATTCTACTTTCGGTAGGCCTCAATATTCCACTTAACGCGCCTACTTTGATATTCTGAAGGCTATTAATTTCTGTCGATTTTACTTAACCTACATGGAAAGAATTTTGTAGTAAAAATTACTGTGGGATTTTGTAATCGACATTCTGCAGTAATTTACTGTCCTTTCATTTCCTATGCGCTAGTTATATTTAAGGAACTGAAACGTGCAATATAGTTGATATATTCAACATACCTGATATGTCTCTAGCGAGATCTGTTGTGTTTCTAAGAAAATTTACTAGGTTCCTTAACAAGACAGACCTTACTAAGTCTATTCTTGGACTACTGTAGTGATAGATTGTAAGGGGATATATACAAAATATCAGGATATGTAAGAAAAAATGTAATAAATAAAGATATATTTCAATAGAAAGTATAATTTTTCATTTTTTATCCCCCTCAAGAGCATCTAATAATTTACACACGTCTGCACAAGTAGCATTTCGTGCATTTCCCGCCATTTAAAGACATTGAGTAGGATTCTTTAACTTCCATATATATTAAAGATACACTAATCCTTCAGAATATATAGATGTTGAAAGGTTGACATCAAAAGTAGAGCTAAAATTTGAACTCTCGGTAACCTTCTCGAAACGCTGCGATTAACTCGCGTGCCTTGGATGGACAGAATTTGTGAACGATGCTCGCGGTTTCCTTCCCTTCCCGGTTGCCTCATCGCCAGCGCATCGTCGGCTCCCGTAATTTCCACGCGCGCCACGCTCACGAGCGTCTGTTTTTCTTGCGCGCGCTCTAATACACCTGTCTATCGTGATGCGTGGTGCGCGCATACACAAGCGTACCCATCTACGGCCACCTCTACCTACCTACCTACCCACCTACCTACTTGCCTGGCCGCCTGTTCTATCGCCTAATGCACTTCCACGGCGCAGGCCGAGCGGCAGGAAAGTATGCGGGAGCAAACGCTCTCGTTACGCGCTCAGGGAGGAAGGAGACGCGCCGCCGCGGATACGCAACGTTGCTCGTGCGTAATTTCTTTGCGCCGTAGGCTCGATACGAGGGGCGGATTACGATGAGGAGGACGCTCTCGCGAGCGTGAGTTGCGTAATGAAGAATAAGTGTTCGCGGAGAGCGAACTATGTCTGCTTGTCAAATGTATAGTGGATCGCAAAATGGTTTAGCTACACTAAGAGAAAAAGAATCGTTGATCTAACTGTGGTTATCCTTGGCCTCAACCACATTTTCTCTTGCTCTAACACGAAAATGACAGTAGGAACATGCATACAAGGTTATCATTAACATTATAAAGAGGATTTAATAACAAAATAATTTTCTCGACCACAATTCATAATAATTGTTTCTTTATGTGATTATAGTTGGAAGTACAAAACTTTTTTCTCAGTGAATAATGAAGTTGAGAGCTCGTCAAACTATTAAACTGAAAACCCTTATTGACGCACCTAATGAAACATCATAAGGTACCCAATAATAATATATAATGAACAATATAATTAAAAATAATACATCATACAGATAATAATAATAATTACTGTCATTACTAGTAATATTCTATATATACTATGTATAATAATATGTTTGTCTATATGTTCCTTATACAGTCTTAAACTTTTTGATCGATTTGGATCAAATTGTGCGTACTTACTCTTTAGGATTTCTAGGGAAAATATAGACTACATGAAACCTCTCTCCCTGGATCCTCCCTGGTTATCCCTTTGATACTTTATGATATCCCGCTGTGTAGTTTAGTTAGTTAATTATATAATTGTCGAACAAACTCGTCAGTATCTCAATTTTAACAGTTTAGTAAGCTCCCAATTTCATTACGTCAAAGGATATTGCAACCCATTGTATATACCCATATATATATCTACCGTATACATAGACGAGAGAGCATGCGATTTGCGACTGATTGGCGACTAGAGGATATTGATCGGGGAATAATTACGATACACAGAGAGGGAATATTATAATTTTTCTTGTATAAAAATTCTTTTCGATCTTGTTCGTCTTCCAGTAATGCAGAAACAGAGTGTCAGTAGAATTGATCTTGCTAGAGAATTTTTTTGACAGCACACTCGAGTTTCGAGGATGAAAACTTTATAGTAATTTTCTTTGCAAAACTCTCTTCGCCCACATGAATTTTACGGCGATTTATATATCCATGTACATCTCCGAGAAATTCCAGATCCTCCAGTTGTAATCTACGGGTGATTGCTCTCTTCACCGAGATTCCCTGGAAACTTCGATCGCAGACAGTCTGTGTTCCTGCAACTTCCTAATTTTCCGACGTTAAATATTTCGTCGACTGGTACGAAGGTATGCACGTGTACACACACTTACAAGGCATCGAGCAAAGATTCCGCCGGGGCGGGAAGTTTCACTCGTCAGGGTCATTAAACTGCAATTTTCGTCCAATACGCGCAGGGAAGTGTCGCGATCTGGCGATCTCGCGCGGTCGAGAGACAATCTGCTGCAGGTGCGTGTGCGGCTGTAAAAAGAGGAGCACGAGCACACACGTTCCGGCGACAGAAAGTGCGACGTGGAATCGCTTTCCGTCATCTCCTCGGATTGCGTTCCGCGAAATGTGGCGCCGCGCTCGCCGGCGCATTTCGCCGCGACGCGGCGGATGACTAACGGCTAATGATAATATAATAATTATTATCGCTGGCGCAGCGCGAAAGCAAGAAGTTGAGGCTTGGTGCTTAGAGACAGGGAGAGTGTTGGCGCGCACACGGTCGGGTGTGGTCGCAATAATTATTTCGCGGAGCGTACCGCATGCAAATCACGGCGCACGTCCAACGCTCGGATTGTAATCGGCGGGACTTGACTCTCGCGTGCTCGGCGCGCTAATCAATCACGGATTCGAGTCGACTTCTTCCTCCCGGCGCGAGTAGCGAAAAAGCAACGTTCGTGGAAGTTGAAATCGCGTTTGCCGGTCGATTACGCGATCGGCTCGTCGTGACAAACAAAATTGCGGAGAGCGGCTCGTTCGTCGTCGGCCTCGTCGTCGGCACGACCGCACCGGCCAGCGAAATGAGTTTTAGAGGCTCGCTTGAGCCCGTTTCTTCGAGTGGGCTCTCTTCTCACTTCGGTGCAGAAGCACCGAACAAAGGGAACGGCCGAAAACGGTACCCGCAGAAATTGTGGGCTTCTTGTTGCTCGACGTTCGCGATGCAGCAGCACCCGTCGCCGCCGCCGCCGCCGTCGCCGCTGCCATGGGAATTCCGATCGTAGCCCGCTGGCTACGAAGTCCTCGGATAACTTGAGTATCTCTCAAACAACTTGGTCCCAAGGATGGGTCTCGAAACTTTACTTTTGGTACATGATATTCGCGCGCGAGTTGTGAACGCGGCCGTACGGAAGGACGATTGCGCGGAGGACGATGAGTAGTTACTTACCTCTGAGATATATGAGAAGAAAAATAAAGATATATTTTTGCTACGAAAAGATATCTCTTTTTTCATAAACCCTTTTGTTGAAATATGTAGAAACATATATTTCGCCATCGACAATAATATATGCGCTTCTCATGTACAGCCGAAGGAGGAGAAGATGCAAGATGCATCGGTCCGTGGGATCGGGATTGGAGTCCGGGTGGCGATACGCGCTCCATTTCCTGTGCGAGACTGCCGATAGCATCGAATTCGCGGCGCGGCGTGGGTCGCGAAAAAGTAAGGCGCCGCGGGCGCTCGTCCTTGAAAAGTTGGCGCGAGCACGCGGTCGCAAGGTGGGCAGAAGTCCACCGTGCGGCGCAGGTCGTCTTTCTTTTGGCGTGCGGCGATGCGCCGGTCGCGCGGGACCAACGATACACGATGCGTGCACGTAAACGCACTCGCACACGTGTACACGTGCGCACGTGTCGGCTCGTGTACGTGCACACGAGAAAAAGCGCATGTTCACCCATACCGGCGTGGCCGGTGACTTCACCTGTACCACATACGCTAGCCGCGTATCGACGCTGATGCGTGTATAGATTGAGCGTGCAGGCTGAAACACAGATCGAGCATGCGAGGGAGAGACAGAGAGAGAGAGGCGAGGGAAACAAGAGAGGAAGAGAAACGGGGGGTGAGAGAGAAGGGGGGAGGTAGAAAGAGAGAAACAGACCAGGCTGAATGAGGGAAGAGGAGAGACGGAGAGAGGGAGTGTGTGTGTGTGTGTGTGTGTGTGTGTGTGTGTGTGTGTGTG
>NW_022639477.1:652548-653151 GCF_010583005.1 Odontomachus brunneus
GTGTGTGTGTGTGTGTGTGTGCGTGTGTGCGTGTGTGTGTGTGTGTGTGCCTGGAAGGTTGGATCGTTCGCTGCCGGTAGCAACGACCCTGGATGCATCGACTCCTGGGGTTGTTCGGTGGTAAGGGTAGCGGATAGACGGAGGGAATGAGATGACAAGGGACGAAGGGAGACAGGTACAATCGCGCGCGGGCGCGCGTTCACTCGCTCGCACAAGAGGGTGCGAGGAGTGTCGAGAAGCACAGCCTGAGAGAGACAGGAGGAGAGATAGAGAGACAGAGATACACAGAGGTAGAGAGACGGAAAGGGAGGAAACGAGAGAGGGAGCGATAAAGGTGCTGGAAACCGGGGGAGTCACCCTTTGTACCCCGTCCTTGTCGCACCCTTAACCGCGCCACGCTCAGGATCTCTCCTTCCGCGGGCACCCCTTGCGTCTCTCGCCCGCAACCCCGACGTTGTTATCCTCCCTGCATTTCCTTTCTCTCTCTGTTTCTCTATTCCTCTTTCTTGCTCGCCCCGCGTCCCTCCCGTGGCTGGCCGCCCCTCTTGCGCTGCGATCTCTCTCTCTCTCTCTCTCTCTCTCTCTCTCTCTCTCTCTCTCTCT
>NW_022639477.1:654355-656334 GCF_010583005.1 Odontomachus brunneus
CTCTCTCTCTCTCTCTCTCTCTCTCTCTCTCTCTCTCTCTCTCTCTCTCTCTCTCTCTCTCTCCGTCTCGCTCGCTCTGTCGGCTCTTCGGCTCTTCACGCTATTGATCCCGCAGCATCCACCGCGAAATAACGACGTACGCCCCTGCTTCTCTTGTTTCTCCCCCTCTCTGTGTTTCTCCCTCGCGCTCGTCCTCTTTCTCTCTCCTTCCTTCAGACGTCGCTCTTCCTCACGGCCTATTTATTTTCTTCTCGCTTCCTCTTGCTCGTTCCCTCCCACGTTATTTCCGTCTTTTCCCGCTGAACGTCCCGATATATCGTGGGGGTGGAAGAAAAGACGCGGCGGGGCTGGGTATCTGCGACCGGACCCCGTTGCGATTCTCTGTCTCTCTCTCTTTCAGAAATGAGAAATTTGTACGTGAGCCCGCGCGTATTTTCGCGCGTGGCGCTTGGAAAATGTCCAGACGATAACTTGCAGCGCAAGAGCCGACATTCGTCATCCGATCCGTCGAGGATGACGCTAAGAATTTTACTTCATCGATTCAGAAAATTCGTCGTGCGTGGTCGGGAGACCTCATTAATTCGATTAAATAATACGGTTTCTCCAAGAAAGCTTTTGCTCTCCGGTGAAAATTGAAGAATTCATCCGGGTCGTGGGACACTTGTCATATCTGCGAATCCGCGAATCTGCCACAATGAGATTGCGCTCCATAATTCACACAGGAATTCGTAACGGGGGACTTTTGCTGGCAGATGTAATTCCGATATTTAAATCATAGTGGGAAAACTCGCGACGCGCACATACGACGAAGGCGCGTCGAGTTCCAACGCGAGGGCACGATTATTAAAATCGACAGCTATCAAAGAGTACATCCCGCCCTCGATATCGATGTTGCCTTATCTATTATCCGTCCAGAGAGACATATTTCCCGGAAATAAAAAGTATTTCGGCATCTCCGAAGAGATTTATCTAATGTCAGGAAATTTTTCGTGAGAGTTCTCATACACGCCATTTGAATATTTCAAGTTTCAACTATCGCGAAGGCAAAATCGTGGACGTTAATTCCGATACGCGTTACGTCTTTCGTTTCACTCAGAGAAGTTTTGCTAATATAACGAAACACTAGTATCGGCGACAAATGGCTCGTTGATGTGGAACAGCAAATGACCTCGTAACGGGAGCAAATGATTTGTTACTTTCAATTTTGCTGCTGTAAGCAACACTTTTGGTGGAAACGTAACTGATTTAACTTAGCGGATAGACGAGAACAAATAATCGATTCGTATCTGAGACGACGTATGTTTGTTAGAATGATAAACGATGAGAAGTGATATGCAACGGCAAATTCACTTCGACATGTCTCCCCAACGATCATCAAACTTTAAGCTCGTTTTTGTTTTGATAACCGAGGGACTTTTCTCAACATACGTCCGATGCAAATGCCCGACTTGTAATCGCCGATCCAGATTCCGCGAATGCCATGTTGGATCCGAAGCTTCGCGAGGCTTATTATCTCCTCATCGTGACCAGCGCTGAAATACCCCTGACGATATTTCTCGCCGATCCCGCGTCGACGACGATAATCGGCGGTAATTTCTTTCTAGCGCGGCAGTGCCGCGTCTATTCCTCCTCCTTTCCTTCGTACTACTCCACCACTACCCGCACCACCTCCACCACCACCACCACCACCACTACCATTTTCCCCCAGATTCCAGCCGATGGTTCCGCGAAGACGGATGGTGAAGCATATATTTCTCCGAGGCGGTTCCCGCTGGAGGAAGACGAATGCGAGACGCGACGTTCGTTTCCAGAAGGGCGAAACGACGCCCGATGAGAAAAGAAATTATTTTCCGGCGACGACGTAAGTTCCGTATGTGCGCGAAGATTCTCGAGAGGGCCAGGTGGTGAGTCCTTTTTGGCAGAGAGAGAGAGAGAGAGAGAGAGAGAGAGAGAGAGAGAGAGAGAGAGAGAGAGAGAGA
>NW_022639477.1:656794-676782 GCF_010583005.1 Odontomachus brunneus
GAGAGAGAGAGAGAGAGAGAGAGAGAGAGAGAGAGAGAGAGAGAGAGAGAGAGAGATGTCAAGGTAGGAAGGTGCGGAGTAAAGCGGTAAATGTAGAGAGAGAAAAGAAGAATCGACCGGTTGCGTGGAATTATTTTCGTGCTGGGCACGGCTCTACCCCGGTTTCGGCCGTTAACGAATTAGCATAACAGGGAATCGACGCGACTCGACTCGATTCGACGAGTCAACCCTCCGCGTCGGGAAACAACTCCCCTTTCCCCGCTAAGTCGTCTCGAGTACCCGCTGAGCAGTCATCGTTGGGAGCCGACTACCACCACCGAGGTTGAATGACGCGTCAGTCCGCGAGGACGAGGATTCGATTCCCGCGGGATACCGCTTTCTGGTCCTCGAAGGGCGCGTCGAGCCGCCCTGAGAATTATTGCGGCTAGATGGCGGAGTCGTTTGACGTGAGGGGGGAAGGGGGAGACGCGCTCTAAGGAGTAATCGAATCGACGCGAATCCCAGCAGTAACGTTCACTCTCTCCTCGCTCTCTTCAGTGAAGAAGAAGAAGAAGAAGAAGAAAACAACGACGACCAAAGAGGCTCCGTGCAAAATGGTGCCCTTTATAATTGGGGAAAAAAAGTTACTTAGGCGCCGCTGCCGTTTTTGTCGCGCGGCTTTTCGCGTTTTCTTCTGTAAATTATTGCTGCCCATTATTTCTCCCTTTTCACGCGTCGTCGCGACGTACTTCTTCGCGGATCCTCCTTCCGTCCTCTCTCCTCTCCTTTTTTTCCCCTTCCTTCCGATATAACGATTTAATTGTCCTGAGCGGCCCATTAACTCGCGTTTCTTTTATTCAACGACGGCCATTCGGCCGGTCGTTTATTCAACGCAAAGAAATGTCGCCTCGCACAACGTATCTAAAGCGACCCCCTGTTTCCCTTTCTCTCCGCGCCCTCCGCTCGAGATACGCGCGCGTACGTGTACGCGAGACCCACTTCTTTAAATCGCGCCACGACGTCACGCGGTTTTACTTTCGGAGCGAGTTTTTCGGCCGGCGACAAAAAGCAACCCCTCCTCAGGGTCGAGGCGGGATTTGTTCTCCTGGAGTAGCGACCCGAGGGGTTGAACAACCCCGACCGACCGACCGACCGACCGACCGACCGCCGGCGCGGCAGCGCCGCGTTGCATCTCCGCGATCCACGGAGCGCTCCCCTAGTCTTCGCGATCTGCGAATAGAGACGTATTCTCGTTTTGGATATCTGCATCTCGTAATCACATATAGCGCTAATTCGAGTATAAAATCTAGCGTCACCGGTATGGAACTGGTAGAACCGCTCGGTAGTATTCGTGAAACTAGATTTAGTCGCCACTGAAAAATACGAGTCGTAGCAGCGCATTATCGTCGCACATAAGCGATAATAACGTCAATGCTTGTATGTCAAACTGTTAATTCTTTGGGATGTCGAATTATTATTCTCTAAAGAGTGCGGCCAAGTTTAGCCCGATTTTGCGTCATTCAAAATTTCAAATTATCCTTAGATAAAATTGTAGCTCTTGTATGTGTGTGTGTAATAGAGCAGATTAAAGATACATAAGAATACCAAAGTGATGTGCACTGCGGTACAAATTATAGATTTCTCTAAAAAGCGATTCTCTCGAAATACGACAGTAAGTCAATCATTTTTCATTCCTTCCTTACCTTTTTATCGGTTTTACACCGTCAAACAGAGCGACTAAGCTCTCATATGAGCTTTTAGTCCCATTTTGTGGCATTTAAAATCTTAAATTATTTTTTAACAAAATTGTAGCTATTTGTGAGTAGATTAAAGATATATAAATATCAAAGTGATGCGTTTTATCATTTGAGCGGGTATGGCCCAGAAAGATACGTACTTTGTCGAAATAAATGATTAGGATCGTTAGGATTTGAAACGTATAGGTCTTACAGTGAGGAAACGTATTAGAACTCTTGGTCGCTCTCTTTCTTGGAGTGTCAAATTATTATTTCTTGAAGTGTAAAACTAATATTCTTTGAATTTCTCGGGGTGATATCTCACCGAAAGCGAGCGAGAAAATTCACTCGATGCGGCAGTGGAGACACTATCACTACGACTCGGAAGTCGTAAGAATGAATGCTTCACTCAGGCTTAGAGTGAATTCTGACTCCATACGATGGGGTGTTTGAATCGATTAGAGCGAATTTGTTCCTGCGACGGTAGCGCGCGCCCGATCTACGCGCGCGCGCGCTGTGCAAATATTGTATTAAGAATTACGTTAAAATTATATTTCTTTTTACAATATTTTGTCTCGTAAAGCTGGACCGTACTGAAATTGTAGCATAAATCATTGCAAAAATATCGTTTACTCAATGTATACAATGCAAAAGAGTAATTATAATAATTTTGCAGTAAAAGTCAAATATGCATAAAACGAACATGTTATTTCGGTAATGATGTCGTATGGGCCAAGATTATAAAAATCTCCTTTTACTACGATATTTTCTCCGTATGAATTCTCCAAGTCCGAATGAAAACATTCACTCGACCATTTGGAGCGGAGAATTCACTCTGTGAGAGTGAATTCAAGCAGTCACTCAGCTTGTCGCGTGGAATCTCATTCCACGGAATTTAGAGACTGAAATTAGCGCGTTAATAACATACATGTATTATTATAATAGCACGATATATATAATACATATATATAATATATTTTTTCATCACACATGATGGTATACTAATAGGTATTATATTGTATTAGTGCACACTACGAGTATGATAATCATATATTATGATAATGACATAATTGACATGCATCCATATCTCGCCGGGAGTTCTCTGTTCGATATCGAGAGTACATATATCCTATCGATCTATTCGCGGCCAGAACATGCGAGCGTAAAATACGTCGCCGTAACTCACGAATGATGGAGCGTATCGGCGCTCTTCGCACTTAGCGCAACTCGCCAAATGTCCGATCCGTCCCTCCAATCCCATCAGCGGCAGCAGCAGAAATTCCGTTACCGGAATCCCGGCTGTTCGCAGAAGACACTCCGCGATGCGTAAACGGTGGTCCAGGTGATTTGTGAGAGGTGGATAATGGGTATCCCGAGCCGCCGCTGCTGTCGCTGCCGCTGCTGTTGCTGCACCCTCATCGGCAGTGTCGGGGTGGTGGCGGCGGTGGTGGTGGTGGTGGTGGTGGTGGCGGCGGCGGCTGCGACGGCGGCGGCGGTGGCGGCTGCGGAGCGACGTGGAAAGACAGACAGAGAAAACTACGAAGCCAGAGGATGAGGACGAGGACGCGGGAGAGGGCGGTGAACGCTCGCTTGAGTGAGGGGTGAGGGCTGGAGGGGAATGTCGAGGATGGATCGTCGCAAGGCTGGTTGCAGGGACCGGCGGCGGGCTTCTACGTATAACCAGGAGTGTACCCACATCGGTGCACCGAGGGGTGGTTTCCTCGGCTCGGGTCAGTGCCCTCCCGTAACATTGAACCGCCCCGCGGTGCAGTCAGGGCCGAGCGAAGAGCGCTTGCGCATCCGAACTACCCCTCTCACATCCCGGCGTGCACCACCCCGGCCAGCCGCCGACTCTCCTCGTCTCGCTCTTTCTGTCTCTCTCTCGCTCTCTCTAGTCTCTCTCTCGCGCAACTCTCCGTGCTTCGCCTACCCTTTCCGTGCCGGCGAGGTGTACGCCGGCACCCCTGCCGGCGTCTCGATACTTAAATTTTTTCCCAGCCTACCGTCTCCCAGGCCCGTCAGCCGCCAATGCCCACGCCTTTAACTCTTGGCCGCCAAAACATCGCCTACGACTGCGTCCCTCTTTGGCGCGATTTGATGGCGATTATCCCTAAAATTGAGTCGCGGCACACCGGCGTGCGGACACGGCGTGCCTCGCTCGGCCGCGGAGTCGCGCTCGCATCGCCGAGATGCGAAAGATGCCGCGCGCCCGGACGTTGCACCTTGCTCTGCGGAGGACAGTGCACCCGCCGGTTCGCACGGGGTGCAACGAGAGCGAGGAAGAGAGAGAGAGAGAGAGAGAGAGAGAGTGTGTGAGAGAGATGCGACTATCGGCTGTGCAAATAGACGCGGTATTTTCGCCGACTTCTCGACCACCATCCTCCCCCGCCGACAACGAACGAATGCAAACGCGTATATTAATTCACGTGTTTGTCGCAAACATACTACACACGGAGAGATCTTCTGTTTTGGATGAAATTTTAATACTGTCGCTCTCTCTCTCCTTCTTTCTCTATCTTTCTCTGTCTGTCTGTCTCTTTCTACTCTCTCTCTGCGTCGTCGAATCGTGCTTATTCGAGGTTGAGCATTTTAATTTGGCGACGTGGGACACCCCGGGAGAGACTCCGTCTGATACTTCGGGAAGCTTCGCGGAAAATTCGAAAACTACTCCCCGCACCGTCCGTCGAAGCCGTCGGGGAAAGCCGGAGGATGAAACTTGGGATCTCGCGCTTTTAAGCGCGAATAGTTACGTCGGATATTCTATTAATTAAACGCCGCTCCCCGAATTTTCCCGGGGCGAGTTTGAAACTTCGCCGTGGGCGCCCGTCGAATTTCCTGCGGGAAATCCCACTTCTCGTCGAGGCGAGTTGATCACCGAGTTGCCGCGGGACTCGGCCAGGAATTCGGAAAAGAAAACTCACGCGCGCAGATTCACTCGCAGACCAAAGTCGCGAGTTTGCGGCGCATGACGGGTGGAATCGAACGCGCGCTAAATTGTATCGCGCGCGTGGGGCAAATCGCGCGCCACTTCACGCTACTTTGCGCCCGATACGTCCGCGTAACTGCGATCGTCGCGGCGCAAGAGAAAAAAGAGAGACTGTCGCGGACGGGAGTTTAATTGGCAACTGCGACGCGGAATCATTTCGCGTTGGCACGTCGGAACCGTCGCGAATAAACATCACCTGGCTTCCCGTCCACCGCGTTGCACTCGCGGGAGCGGTGACGCCGACGGCGATGGCGGTTCGATTCGAAAAGTTGGAAACTTCATTAGAATCAACCGCTGTTCTCGCAGGCGAATCTACACGCGGATGGCGACGAGAACGAGGTAGGGGCGAGAGAGGACTCTCTCCGTGCAACTCCCTGACGACGACGACGATGACGGCGGTGGCGGCGGCGGCGGCGGCGGCGGCGGCGGTGCACTGAACTCTCCTCCCTCGATTGTTCCGCGAAGCGTTGACGTATCTTGAAGTGGAAAAAGGGGACGCATCGCGGGGAATGCACGAGGGGCGTGAAATGGCCTCATTTCGCAGGCCGCAGCCGATGTATATTGCTTCTTGCTTGCGAATGTTAGATACGCGAGCGTATTTACCAGTGGCAACTTTTGCCGGCCTGTCGCGCGGCTCTGCTTTCTGACATCGAGAGCAGTGCAGTCAACGATCAATTAAACGCCGAGATACGACTCGCGATATTTGAGTCCTACGCCTTTCTGGGGCGGAGCAGAGCAGAAAGATACAGAAAGACAGAGCTATATTTACGATGTGTTTTCACGCAAGGCACGCGTTGGAGAAATATAATTGGCTCGAAATAATTGAATTTCACGCGTGGCGGCGCTCGCGAAAGGTGAGGCACATTGCGCAGTATATTTCGAGGATCCCGACATGTGGCAAAGAAAATAAGATTTATCGAGGAAATCTCGTTTTTTTCCCGACAGCGAGAGAGACAGAGAGAGAGAAAAACAGCAACGGGTTAATGATAAGCTTGAATCTCATGTAAAAAATTCGTATCATATATAAAAAGTCGGCGAGTGTTTACGCAAATTATTAATGTTTTAGAACTCGATCACGCGGATCGATGTATGACGGAACGAGGTAAGCGTTTCAGAAAAATGATTGTCGGACTCTCGTCGGCGGGATGTTCTAGAGCAGTGTGTAAGGCACCTTGCCGTCGAGAGAAAGCGAGGACTGGAATAGTACCCCATAAAGCATTCATACGCGCACGAGTCCTGTAATAGATGGCGTGCCGTCGGACATACGAATTCTTCGTTATAGAGCGACTTATATGTCATGACGCCGTTGCTGCAGTCACCATCGTCGTCATCGTCGTTTGCCGAATTCGCGTCTCTCTCTCTCTCTCTCTTTCTTTCTTTCTCTCTTTCCGATTCGCCACGGATTTAACACAATTAGCCGCGTTTTTTATTCATCGATTTGGTCGGGTCGCGTTCTATAATTCGCGCAGCAGGAGAAGTCGACAAACTCTCCTTCTCTCTTTCTCTGTCCATCGCTCACGTTATTCGTGGACCAGCGAAATCGCGTTTCCTTCAATCTCCCGTTCGGATATCTCCCTCTCCCCGGAAACAAATCGGATTTTGGCTTTCGAGCTTTTCCGATGATGGTCGCGGGCGCGCGATTCGTGCTGCGAATAAAAGAGACAGGCGCGTTTGCTCGCTCGCTCGCTCACGTTGCTTTGAGCATCGGTAAATGCGTAAACCACGTCGCATCCAAGGGCCCTCTCTTGGTCTCTTTGCTACGAATTTACAAAAATCGCGCACCCCGCACGCCGTCCTCCTCGGCGATTGCGCGACGAACATCGTGCACCGCGATAGCCGCGATAACGCGCGCAAAAACTCGCAGCCCCGCAGACTCCCGCGCACCGACACGTGCCGTGATCTTCGTTTTTCCTCATTTTCCCAGGCGATTCTACGCGACGTGCATTATGCTTCGGTGCGAGCGCAAAATGTTTCTCCTCCCCCGCTCCCCCCTCTGTCTCTTTCCCCCTTTCTTTCTTTCCCTCTCGCGTCATCCATTTTCGATTCTGCACAAGCTCGCCACCCTTCACGCCGCGGCCCCCTCCCTTTTTTCTAAGGTTACGGCGACGCGGTTTCACGGAAAATCCGCGAGCGTATGACGAGGCTGGCTGGCTGGCTGGCTGGCTGGCTGGCTGGCTGGCTGGCTGGCCGACTGGCTGGCTGGCTGGCTGGCTGGCTGCTGCTGCTGCTGCTGCTGCTGCTGCTCTTGCACGGGGGTGACGGCGGGCGGATGGCCGGGCAAGAGCGGGGGAGGGTAGCATGAAGGGGGTGGCTAGATGGGTGCAGGAGGACGCGACGAGGGACGGCGGAGGTGAGGGGGAGGTTGCCAACATCGTGCAACGAATGGAGATCGATTCCGAGTCTGGGTCAGGCGAGGGCGTTCACCCCCTGGTGCAGCCCGGGAGACACGGAACCCAGGGTCGTAGCTAGGCTATCACAGGCAAGGTACTGGCCGGGGGTTGCGGGGGGAGAGACCGGCGGAGAGTCGCGGGGGTGAGGGAGGGCGCGAGAGGGAAGCGAGGGCTCGCTCGGGACACTCCCTTCGGTTGGGTGCAACGTACGCTGACTCTCTGTCCGAAATCGCGGCACCGGATTTCTGCCGCAGCCCCGAGCTGCGACGACGAGCTGCAACCACCGGCAGTCCGGCCGAGACGATGCGCATCTCTTTGCCGTTAACACCCTTCGCCAACATTTCCGAGTAATTTAACGCCGCCAAAAAACACAAGAAAGAGAGAGAGAAAGAGGAGCTCGTGAAGCTTTTCGTGCTCAAGATCACGATCGCAGTTTCACCAAATTTTATTTGTTAGAGATCACCTGCCGCCAAAATCATCTCCGATGATTCGAGCTGAATGGAGCCGATTGAAATTCTGATTTTACTCCTACTTCTCAATCGACAACAGCTTTGGTGATCGTAGATTTACGCGTTGACTGCCGTGGGGGTTATCAGTGACCGACGTTATTATAATATTATTATAATATTGTGCGTTCGGCTATTATATAACATATATATTTATTACGATAATTTGCGTGCAAAATGTAATCAGTTGTATATAATAAATTAGATATGCAGTCAACAGGCAGCCAATGAATTGAGCTAACGAACATGTGCGTCGTGAATTGCATTTATTTACCGTGTATACATCACTTTGACGTGATTCGAACTTCAGTTGAGTCCTGAAATAATCCATGAAACAGTGTGGCGGTCAACGCGTTAACGATACAATGTAGCCGCGCCTATGTGCTTTCGTGAGGCGGGGGCACCCGTCGCGATTACATCACGATTCGATCGAGCCGCCAAGTCCAGTGAGGTTAAACGGTATTTTTTAATTCATACCTCGTTCTAACTTGGCCCCCATTGATATACTCCCGAGCGATTCAATTTCTGCTTAAATTCAACTATACATAACACATGCAGTGTTATATGTAACACAGGCTCTGAGATATACAAACTAAGTAAAGGAAAGATAAGGCTTACAAGAACCTTGAAAAGCTGTACAATCCAATTAAGTTAGAATATATATAATGATAGGGAATTAAACCTTAATATTAACAATTAGGGTTCAGAGTCGGTTCGAAGTGGAAGATAGATTCGCCACGTGTATTGCAAGTTCGGAAAAAACATACAGTTCAATACTTCCAAACATTCATATCCTCCCATAATTGATATCACTCGCACTTATATCCACAGCGATCGACTCTAATAAGTCTTGTCTTTCTCTCAGGCCAACTGATCGGGACGATCTCATAACTTCGCGATGCTCGCTCGCTCGCAACGTGTTCTGCCGGTTCCCGCGGGATCTTACGATGCGGTTCGTAGTGCGTGTGAGCGCGTCCTTCGTATCTTCCGCTTTAACCTGGCTACCAGGAGCGAGTCCCAGGACGAGGTGAACGATCGGCAGGGTGGTGGTACGTGACCTTTTGCGCGAAGGATAACGCCGGGGACGAGGTGGATGGGCGACGGGGAAGGGGGCGTGCGAGAGGGTAGGGGGCGGGGGAGGTTTGCGCTACGCTAACACGGGGGTGAATGCACGTTCAGGGGGCTTATCCTGCAACTTTTCGACGCATGCGTTTCCATATTCCGGAAATCTTCGCAGCGCGGCGACGTCATCGTGTGTACCGTGTGTGTTGCCTGCGTAACTCTTCGCCCCCGGACTTGCGTACTCGTTGTCGCCGGCGTTGTCCTACTGAGAAGCGCGCACGCCGGCTCACGTTTGCCTGTCATCGTGGCGAAAATAAATCGCGATCTCGCGTTGGAAAATAGCCGCCGCTTTTCGGACTGACGATTTCACGATGAGCTGTGGCGGCGGCTCTGAAGGCAAGATGCGCTCGCTCATCCCGGCTGTATCAATCTTGTAACAGGTTATTAACCCGCAATAGATTATGAGCTGAAATCGTTGAGGTCATGTTGTGGCTTGGGTGATGTAATGGATTCTGCTGCATTAATGATGGGCCGCCGCGTGGATACGCGCATTCATACATACATACATAAACGTACGCGCGCCCCGAGTTAATCCTCCCACCGCTCGGGCCAATTTCCTTTCTCGCGGAACTTTTTGCTAATTGCGCGCGCGTGCTCCCGCGCCGGCCGGCTCTCGAGTACCGGGTGTCGCTTTTCAGCGGGAAGGATGCTTGCTGAAAAGTGGCTGAATTGTCTTTCGAATGCAGCCGTGATCGCGACGATGAAACTTTGATGTCGCTCGAGATATGAGAGCGCATCGAGAGACTGCAAGGGCGGGCGTGCCTCGGCGAAGGGCCGAGATCGTCCCTCGCAGCCTACACGTATGCAGCCCGGTCTGCACCAGGAGTGTAGGATCAATGAGCGCGAACGTGCGTCTCTTGCGCTTCTTGCGCCCGCGTCGCGCTCCAAGGAGAGCGTCATGAACGAAAGGGACGCCGGCCGGCCGGAAGTCTCGCGACGTGAAAAATGGAACTCGTGCGATTTTCTAGGGGGCGAAGAGAGGCGATTACTCTCCCTCGGTCCCATCCACGTCGAGCGAACTCAGCTCCCGTCGCTACCGCGCGAGTTTCGAGTGGCCGGTAATACAGCCGCGTTCTCGACGTCGTCATACCCGCGGAGGTAAAATCGATACGATACGCGTCGTCAGGTTATCTTATCGTGATCATAATATCAATATATATACTGAGAAGAGCTGATATTGCTAGAGATACCGTGGAGTGTGTACTCTTGGCCGTGGCCAAGTTTTCCGTCTAAGAAGTGGGTTCCAGAAGGTTAGTAGACGAGGTTAATAGGCGAGCGCGTTGATATGACCGAGCGCTGATAAAATCGCGAACGGTTAAGCTAGATAGCGTTATCACGGCGAAGCGCGTTAGTCGATATAGTGTTCGGCGTATCGCTGATTAGAATAATTGTAAAACATAATTTCACGTTGGAGAGGGTTTCACGTTTGAGTAGCTATTTTTCAGACAAAGACGCGAGATAAAATTCATTGTGATTTCAAAGCATCATATCCAGAGAGCTTTTCCTCCTTCAAATATTTTTATCCGAACATTAGATATATAATAAACATATAATAACCGAACATTAGATATATAATAAACAAATAAATAACAATAATAAACAAATGTCTAAATATGTCCGATTTGAAGACACTTAAACAGAAATCGACTTGCATTTTCCAAATTATCGAACGCGTGACTAAGAATTCTTAATTTTTTTACACGAATCGCAATTAGTTAGTTGAAGATCGCGATACAAGTCTTCCCAGATGAGACTGCAACATTTCGTACTTCGGCCATGTGAATTGTCAAGTGTGTTTGACAGACTGGTGCTTAGATGCAACGCGGTCGTTTCTCAGGGTTCGTATAAATTATTTATGCTTAGTGTGGCTGACTATTTATACCATCAATAAACTAACGAGGTATGTAACTAAGTCGTTGCAGCTTAAAGCGTTAATAAATCGTTGATAGAAATTCTCCAGTCACTTCGTCTTCTATTCTTGTTTCGCGGCGGGTCGCCACGGCAGACAAGCGTCGTCTGCTAACATTCACGTTACGCGCATGCGTGAGATTTACGTCAAGCTATTACCGTTCTATGTTCCGTCTAGTGGTGGAGCGCCTGTTGATTGGAGTGGATCTGTAAAGAACGAAAGAACGATCCTCAAGCAGATATGACTGCTTTACTTGGCGTGTGGCACGTGACGTTTGTCTTAGTGATAATACTCATAATAATCAAGGAGTTATTCTGGACTGGGCGGCTGAAAAGCGTCAAGAACAAGCACATTGTGGTAAGTGTGCGTCGCGTAACCTCCAAAAGGATCTTCCGTTGTAGCGTGCATGACGCATACAAATATTGATATATTCAGAGCGAAAAGATAAGAACACTCCTTGGTTGAAGAAAGAAAGAAAGAAAACCGCGTAATACATTAGTTAGATAGTGTACTAAATAACGATAACAGGGTGTAAGTATTTGAAAAGCAAACAGAGATAAAAATAAAATAGAAAAACAGAAGAAAATGTGAAGAATGTAACGAAAAAGGAAGAAAAGGAAGTAGGCGTAAGTATGAGCAAAATTGAAAGAACATCAAGCAGACAAAGATCAAGATAAAGAAAGAAAAGAAATAAAAGTAGAAAATTGAGTCATGCACCCCACGTCGGAGAGATCTGTGAATCAGAGAGCTATGACAGAATGACAGGTCTAACAATGAAATACGTGTAAACGTTTAAATGTTTCTTTCAGGTGACTGGCGGTTCCAGCGGTATCGGGAAACAGATTGCGATCGTTGCTGCCAAACACGGAGCGAACGTGACCATAATTGCGAGGAATGTACATAAGTTGGAGCTCGCCCGTAAAGAGATACAGAATGCCCGTGCGAACAAAGAGGAACAAACGGTAGAGTGCTTGTCGTTGGACATCAGCACCAATTATGAGAATGTCGATAAGACATTGGCCGATCTCGAGAAGACTATGGGACCAATCTATATGCTCATCAATTGCGCCGGTTTCGCGGCTCCTGGTAAAGTCGAGGACATGGCGGTGAACAGTCTGCACGAGATGATCAATGTGAATTTCGTCGGCACGTATTACTGCATCAAGGCTGTGGTGCAGCGAATGAAGGCCGTCGGGGAAGGAGCGATCATGATCACGGGGTCCCAAGGAGCTCTTCTGGGTACACGCGCGCGTACTTGTGCTCTCTGAATTTCTTGCTGCGACATATCATTCGAAAAGCAGAGTGACAGAGGCGACAGAGTCGCTCGAGTGACTTTTCACTCATGAGAATTCTCTACTCTGAGTCGTTCAGGGAAGATTCGCTCGCATGAACTCGGAGTCCATCGCAAGCATAAGTACATTGGTAATTTCTCAGAGAGATTTTCCTCCAAGAAATTCAGAGAACAATCCGTCGGGTCTTATGTTGTTTGCGAGTCACAAAGGAGGATCGTCTTTGTTTCAGGTATCTATGGCTTGTCGGCTTACGCCGGTACGAAGTTCGCACTTCGAGGCTTAGCGGAAAGCTTGGCCATGGAATTGCGACCGTACAACATCTCCGTGACTCTGAGCTTGCCGCCGGACACAGATACGCCGGGTTTCGCGACAGAGCAGCTGACGAAGCCGCTGGAAACGCATCTTATCTCAAAAACGGCGGGATTGGCCGACCCCGCAGTGGTCGCGGAGAAGATGTTCAAGGATGTGCGGGTCGGTAAACGAATGATGCACATGACAGTCGAATGCAGCAATTCTTGCTTCCTATCTTTCTGGCACAAACCTCTAAAGGCGTCTTAACATATTGACTGCCGTGAAAAGTCATTGGTTATCAACACTTATATAATTTATTAATTATAACTTATATAATTTATTATATGCAATAAGTCATGTTTCATACATAAGTCATAAGACACAGCGATACATTTATATCGCTTATGACTTATGATGTCTTATAATTTATGTATGAAACGTGACTTATTGCATATAATAAATTAAGCATATAGCCAATAGGAATCTGAAGAAACGCGTTAACGAATATATGAATCATGAATTCTTTTTATTTGTTGTATCTTTGACGATTTGAATTTTAGTTGAGCTACCAATGCTTAACTAAATTAGTATAAATTATTGCGCAACAGTCAACGTATTATTTAAAAAACGTCTTTTAGAGATTTGTTTAGATATTTGCGCTATCTAAGAGCATGCCTGGAAGATGTCTTAAAGAGATCTAAAAGGTATCTTGAAGTCTCAGAAACATTGCAAAGACAGTTTATTGTCTCAAAAACATCTTTAAGTCGCTTTAATGCTTTCTTTCTTTCCGTCTTTCCGTTTTCGTGCTTGATAGTGAAAATGGTGACACGCTTTTATTGCAGGCAGGTAAATTCTTCTCTACTGTTGGTCAAGAAGGTTTCATCTTGACTACGTTGTGCGCCGGAATGTCGCCGTTCACGTCGATCAGCGAGTTGGTACTGCAGGTGTCGCTGATGGGCCTGATGCGACTTGTCGGCGCGTTTTACCTCATCTACTTCCAAAGGATCATCCTCAACTGCATGAAAACGCGCGACAAAAACAAAAAACTCGAGTGAACGCGCTCGCGTCACTGAGAAGGAAACACTTGAAAATTCATTCGCGGGATATAAAGTTGATTTCTGCAAAATAAAGTTTATTTCTCTAGGATGAACTTTGTATCCCACACAAATAAATTTTCAGGCATTCTTCCTCAACTTTCTTACTCATGTGATACGTAATCGCGGAGATATCGATTAGATGCCGCACTCCCAGTCAGAGCATCTAATATGATTCCAGTTACGTTTTTCTTTTTTTTTCGAACACGATTCTTTGTAATAACGCTATTTGTAATAACGATTGTTTAATTGTAATAATGCTATTTCGCACTTATTTTCTTTTACATTCCCGTGTTCAGTTCGCAACGATTAAAATCCTCCATCTATGGTTAACATGTAACGCAAAACATGTCGAAGAGAGTCTCCCGCGGGGAGAGAATAAAACTCGCAGTGCTCTTAACGGTTTGGCTTACTTTTATTTAGTATCCCGTAAGTTCATAGTATAATGTGTTTTTTTTTTTTTATTAAGCTTTATGGTTCTTACACACATAGAACGGGACCGTTCTTCGTCCCGCTTCGCCACGATAGTCGAAAAACGTAAAGGGATGCGGAAACTCGTATGTAAAGGGCTCTCGCTCCGCGGACGCGGACGGAGCTCTGTGCGGACTGTCGATCGCGGCTGCGGTCGCCGATGAGGAGCGCGTGCGTGAGATGGTCGCTTCGCCGTTGAGACGAACGCTGATAAACGCAACGCGAACGCCCGAATGTCTCGGACGTTCCCGGCGGCGCACCCACGCGAAATCCGGGCCGACGCCTCGCTTCCGCGCCGCGATCGAGAACGCGTCTCCGCGTCCGCGAGCTTTCGCGAAACCGAGACCGAACTTATGCGCATATAGAAATGGCGGTCAACGAAGATTTGTCTCCCGAGACTCTGCGAGTCGGTGTAATGATGGGTTCAACATTGATTTATTATCTCGCTTTCTCGCTCGCATCCGCATCTCGCGCTTTCTTGCTCTCTTGCTTTCGCTCGTTTTTTTTTTCTTTATTCAGACTCTCTCTCTTTCTCTCCCTCTCTTTCGCTCGTTTGTCGCGCATTTTCAGTCTCACTCGCACTCTCTTTCTCTCTTTCGTTCGCACCGTTTGCCACTCGCTCTCGAACATTCTTCGCAACATCCTTCGCCTCCCTCGGCATCATCTCGTAGATTCGTTAAAGTCTATTTTCTCGTTAAACCCTAAAGCGCTTAAGGTGTACAGATGCGAATCTACGAGACGAGGCTCACCTCTCTCGAGGGATATATAATATATATATATTTATATTTTCTCAGTGTTTGCTGTTTTTTTCTCTTTAACTTATACGCTTACTCTTAAACCGATGTCCGCTTATCCGCGCGCTCGACAAAATTCGCGTCCTTCACACCGCAGTCTTCTCTCACCATACTCTGCACATGATCTCGTCTCACTCTCTCTCTCTCTCTCTCTCTCTCTCTTTCCCTTAATCAAATCTCACCTTTTCCTCCTCACCCTCCGCGCGGGTACAACGTTTTACTCCCGTAAATTCATCTTCGTCGAGCGTTCGAATCGGCAGACGTGTGTGTTGCGTTAACGATTAATTAGACCCCTTACTACGTGTTGATCTGTCGCGTGCCGTCAACGAAACACCCGTTAACGTAGGACCTCGCTTTTTAACGGTTAATAAGAACGCTGTCAAACTCAATATGTCACCGCGATGGCTTTGCTTTTTTTTTCTTCTTGTTCTTTATCGAAACTCCTGATTTACGATGTCTCTCATCAGAGACGGCTCGTCTAAAACGGGTGCAATAGAAGAAATCGCGTTCTCGCGTTGAAAGGAAATCGATCGTGTAACGCGTGACGGCCCGAATCGCGAGTAACGTAATCCTCGGCGTGTGTTGTGTGTGTGTGTGTGTGTGTGCGCGTGATACTCGACGAGTCTTTCGAGTCGTACGTTCGGGAGCTTCTTACGATGCTCGCGTGCAATGACGATCGCGTGATTGCGCGACGCACTTCACGCGAATGTTGTTGTCAGCGACGAGATAATTAAGTATTATCCGTCCTGTCCCGAGGGTGTCGATCGACGATAAATGATTCTTCGTTCGTTCATTCGTTCTTCTAACCCTCCACAGCCTCCTCGAAGACGAACGTCCGTCTGTCCGTTTCAACGACCCGACTAGAAACTCATTCCATACTCCATAATCACGTTGGTCCCATTCAGTTATCTGGTTTGACGTTGTCGGCTCCCAATTATATCAACAAGATCCTGATTGCCACGTCGTGTCACATGACTCATCTCGAGACCCGATAACACCACCTCATACGAACCAGATAATTGATTGGAGCCGACATGAGCAGGACCAAGAGACAAAGTTTTGGTCGGGCGGAAGAGAAACGCGCATTATCGTGGAACGCGCCGTGTCTCTGCGAGAGCTCGGATCTGGACGCTGTCGGGAGTGTGTCGTCGGGAAATCGCGACTGCAAAATAATCGCGCGACCCGCGACGAGCGGACGCGTGGAGGGTTAAAGTTGCAACAATCGCGCAAACAAATATTCTTCCCCGAGCTGGTAACCGTCTCGCGATCTTCGACGTCTGGCGCTCGTCTGAAAAGTTCCGCGATAACATTTCGCCCGCTCCTCGTCTCGAGATCGCTTTCCGGTGACCTGTTTCTCTTTCTTTCTCTCTCTCTCTTTTTCTCTTTTTCTCCCCCCTCTCGCTTTCTTTCTCTGTTTCTAACGCGGAGCTGCGTAATCGATTTCCGGAGGATGTCCTATCGCGTTCACAAAGAATTCACCGAGACCGCTCGACGGCGCGGCAACAGGATGGATCACGTCAGAATTGGAATTCCCGCGACTGATAGAGATCTATTTCTGGGTCACCGATTTCTACACCCATGTTCTCCACTCTTCTCTTTCTTCCCCCTTTCTTCGACGGCGCGGTTACCGCCCGTACTCTTTCTCTCTCTCTCTCTCTCTCTCGTATAGCCTACTATCGAAAAACATCTAACTCGTGTTATCTACGCGTAAGAGCACATCGACGTACTGTCAGGACGGTCAAGCATCACTCTCGAAACAAAGCGTGTTCGTTCACTTCGAAATTCGTATCGCGACTCTCGCGAATCGGCAGGCGCGCGCGCGCGTTTCTCGCGTCGCCGGGCGACCGCGGATCAGACAGCTCGATTAATCGGGGAAAGGAGTGATGATCCCCGTGGCTCCCGGGGGCCCGCGATCGCGGTCTCGATTCTTCGTGTCGCGCGAGTTCCTCGGGTTTCCACGCGAAAAGCTCGTTTCTTATTACTTGCGGCTGAGAGATTCGCACGATCGCGACTACGCGGAACAATCGACGGAGACCAAGTTCGTCCTGCACGCTTTGGAGGCCGTCGGAGCCATCGTTCCGTCTCTCATGACACGCCGAAAAAAGAATGACGCTTTCAGCGTCACGGAAGCGTGCAATAGGAACTTAGCCGGAGAACCTCGCGGCGGGGATGTATATATCTTTGGATGCAAGCGAGTCTCATTCTCCTCGTTCGACTGCGTTTCCGCGCGACGCGTTCTGTTTCCTCTCTCTCTTTCTCTTTACTTACGCATTTCTCTCTCATGTTTCCTTTAGACAGAACCGAGGATGTAAGCACGTAAAGCCCGCAACGGTCGGCGACGTCGAACGGAAAGAAGTATTACGCGACACTTAAGGACTATAATAGATTTTGGTACAAAAATTCAATGCTGCGTCTACGACGTTAGAATATCTTAGACGACGTCTATTATAACCAGTTTCGCCGTCCCGCTGTCTCGTCGCTTCCCTTCTCCTCCTCTCCTCCTCCTCCTTCTCGCTTAAGATTAACTCGTCTCGTTCTTCTTCTCTTTCTCTTCGCGGTGAAGCAAAAGGGCGACGGGGACGAGCGCGGAGTTACGTTTGTGCCTTCTTCCACCCCGCGATGGGGAAGCTGGCTCTCGTTTTAAGGATTAGAGAAAAGGGCGGCGAAGTTTCAATTCGCGACGGCCTTTTGCGCGAGAACTGCTTGCTCCTCAGGCCCCCTTCTCGTCCAGTCGGCGTTAGAGCGATCAGCCGCGGCAAGTAGAAGAGGCAGAAACGGTACGAGAGAAGGTGCGTCCCCGTGACCGACCCTTTTGTTTTTTTTAATCTTAAAATGCGTCATTTGACCAACGCCTTGGTACGTCAGTCCAACGAACTTCTCGCAGTTGCGCAGTTGTACACGTACGTGTGTATGTGTGCGTACGTGTTATACACACGTGCAATGAATTTCCTCTCATTCTCTCGTTCTCTCTCTCTCTCTCTCTCTCTCTCTCTCTCTCTCTCTCTCTCAGTCTTTTCGTCGCTCTCACGCAAAACAAACATCCCAAAATTTCAAGTGCACGTCTCTCGCATCTTTTGAGCTCGAGCACACAGACACACACATTCGCTCGCTCGCTCGCTCGCTCGCGCGCAATCACCCCTCGTGGGTTATTTTACGTCCGACAATGTATCTGCACTTTAATATCCGTTAGTTCTCTTACGCTAGGCGTTAATTAGTGTTACATCTAGTCACGTGTGGCCGGCCCGTGCTATCCACAGGCGAGCGTGCTCGCGGAAAAGCGCGCGCTCCGCTTTTCCCCGCACACGTCCGTGCGCACCGGGGCGCTTGGAAAAAAGCATGCGCACCGGTGCCGTTTCCGATCTTCGCTGGCCTTTTTCTTTCCCATTTCCCTTATTTTCACAGATCCGTGCTGGAGCAACGATGCTCTATGGCGAGCCGATGATTTCACATCCGGAGGAGACCCCCGCGCGGCCGATGAAATTTCGCACGCCGGTCATCGCGATGTTCCGAATCGAAATTTTGATCCTGCATTAACCATGCAAGTTCCGTCGAACTTGAAGAATCAATGGAGAGTGTTGAGATATAATACTATACAGAGGCTGTGTTGTCCTTTGGTGCTACAAGCGGCTTATTGCCGTTTTTCCGCATAGAAGCTCGAAGAAACTTTCGTTCAATAATTATTTAATATTTGATTATTTCAATGATACAATAAAATAACACACAAAATAACATTTGATTATATCAATATGTTATGTGTGTGTGTGTGTGTGTGTGTGTGTGTGTGTGTGTGTGTGTGTGTGTGTGTGTGTGTGTGTGTGTGTGTGTGTGTGTGT
The DNA here is from genome assembly GCF_010583005.1 of Odontomachus brunneus. Classification (NCBI taxonomy): domain Eukaryota; kingdom Metazoa; phylum Arthropoda; class Insecta; order Hymenoptera; family Formicidae; genus Odontomachus; species Odontomachus brunneus. The sequence continues at coordinate 675,198 of NW_022639477.1, forward strand.
GTGTGTGTGTGTGTGTGTGTGTGTGTGTGTGTGTGTGTGTGTGTGTGTGTGTGTGTGTGTGTGGGTGTAGCACCTGCATTTTAATTTGTTCTTAATTTCAGCACAATGTATTAATTATATAATTTACTTAAGTGCAAATAGAGTATAAAGAGAAAGAAGCAAATATTAAATAATCCAATAAGAATTAAGGTGTGAATGGATAAAAAAAATTTTTATTCTCATAATCTTTTTTTCGTTATCTTGGAAAGTCTCAATGAAATTTGAAACTTTTACAAGAGCTGATTAAAAAGCTGCAGAGGCAAAGATCACATTTATATATGCCCAATAATACCGCGTGTTTGACAAGAGAAATTTTAATGTGGATTCCGTGCAATAAAGTCAGAAATAAAAATAGAGTGTTGGCAAACGTAAATAGCCAAAGCAGATTCACGATCCAAAAAGCATTACTGGATCTAGAAAACAATATTTGTGAAATTTACATTAAATTCTAAGGTCGTTACTCATAGTTGCCAATTATTCAGTGTTTTTGATTGAAAATACAATTCATTATGCATTCGTATTGATGGACCGTTATTCGGCTGTTTGGATTAACGTTTGTTGTATGTAATAATATATCAAGTACAGATATATGTAGAGATTAACAAATAATTGGAGATTCATAAAGCTACAACTATTTGTCAAATGACAGATATGAGTGTCGGCCTAAATTTTGACTCGGTATTTCTTTATTCTCAGTAAATTCGTCAAACGTCTGTTAAGGACGGAAACCTCTTGCACCATAAACGATTTGACATATCTTGAGATATCTGATGTATCGCTACACACGTGCCGATGTCTTGCATGCGCGCAAATGTAAATGTTATGCTCGGCTACGGAAAAAAGAGGCGCCAAAACAATCGGCAAAAAGAGTTAACTTACTTCCTCCCCCACCCGGCGACCACCGCCGCTCGCCATTGTGTACGTCGAGTGATCATACAAACCTTCCTTTCAAAACCGGACCTTCATGGCGGTCAGATGTTTCCATTCAGTTTCGAGCCGGCGAGCGACACTACGCGTGTCAACGCGTTGTTTCTCTCGGATGATTGATATCATATTGGACTTTCTATACTGTTTGATGAGAGATTCTCGCGTCGCGGTATTTAGCACGTGTCTCATTGATCGAATCGTAGTTACGCGAGTGCCAGTGTCAATACGACGACGCAGCAGCTTCGGCTCCAGCCTGGCTTCCCGATCTAGCATCCTGACTGCTCAACCATCATGATAGGAGCACTGGAATTGACACTCGCGTAACTACGATTCGGTCAAAGAGACACGCGCTAAATGACACGACGCGAGAGTCTCTCATCAAACAGTTTAGAAAGTCCAATACGACATCAATCACCTGAGAAAAACAGCAGGTAACGCGTCGACACGCGTGGTGCACGTGTCGCTTGCCGGTGCGGAGCTGAATGGAAACACCCGGAAAAGTCCGCGAGGCACAAAGGCAAATTTGACCGCCATGAAGGTCCGGAATGTTTTGTTTGGGTGATCACTCGGCGTACACAATGGTGAGCGGCGGTGGTCGCCGAGTGGGGGAGGGGGGGGG
>NW_022639477.1:676887-678287 GCF_010583005.1 Odontomachus brunneus
GGGGGGGGGGTAAGTTGACTCTTTTCGCCAATTGTTTTGGCAGCCTCGCACACTTCTTTCCCGTAGCTGAGCGTAATATTTACATTTGTGATGCAAAATGTTTTGTCGATTCTTGAAGCATTTAATCAGATTCTTGGCGATATCACGTTAATTAACACATGTATTTTTTTTGTTCGATTAAGCCGTATCTATACGCGAGTGTCACGAGACCTGAAGTGCCATGACGCGGGCCAAGAGCAGTAGATTGCTAGTAGATGGGGTAGCCAAGGTGGAAGTCGCGATGATAGCGATACATCATTTACATTTCTCGATGTACAGATGTATATTTCATATGTATTTCCAACGCCAATGAAAGAAAAATAACAAAAAGATTACGAAGAAAGGAAATTATTTTTTCATTTCTGTCTGTCTCGACCGCACTCTTCATCTGCATCAATTATTCAATATTTGCTCATCGTCACACACTCTATCTGCAATCAAGTAAACTACGTGATTAATACTTTGCTTCTTGAAAGTAAAAATGAAGATTGCAGCGGGTAGAATATTTTGAAGTACTTGAATATCAAATAATTCTGAAGTAGATCCTTTTTTTTCTTTTTTCTTTAAGGACAATTTAATACGGAAAAGTGAGCATGAAGTAACCATTTGTAGGCACCGAGACGAGGAGTTGCCTGCACAATGTTACATCTCGAGATTACTTCCTCTCTCGACGCGTTTTGTGTGGAGTTAATGTGCAAGCGAAATTTCGACTTTGCTAACGCGCAGCCGCGAGTCTCCTCCCTTCGCAATACGTTTTTTTCGCGCGTTCCCGTCAGGTTTGGGATTTCGAGGACGGAGCCGCGTCGATAAGTATGTGACAATTGACACGCACATAGAGAGAAGTCACGTACATGTGCTCTCAACGAATATAGTCGAAGCGCTGAGCGCACATGTACGTGACTTCTCTCTGCGTGCGTGTCAATTGTCATATATTTATCGGCGCGGCTCCGTCCTCGAAATCCTATCCCTGGTTCACTGTCGATCTTCCTAAGAATATCGTATACGTGTACGCGCGTCATCAATTTAATTATATCGCATTTCGTCCCCTCTCCCACTCTCCTTCCGCCCCGTTGGCCTCCGATACCGTATTATCGTGATTACCGAGCCGGTTAGCACGGGCGGCCAGACCCATATTTATTTTCCAATGCGTGTCCTTACGATTCGGAAAATTACACAGTAATGTTATTTAGTTTATTTCTTGTTTCTTTAGTGTGTAACACGTACGGCATATCATTAATTAACGTTACGTTATTTATACGCTATGTATTTACAATCACATGAATCGTAGATATTCTAACGAATCGTTCGTCTCCTGCCGCTGTCCTCGTGTCGACTCACGATGCATTCGCCCCCCCCCCCCC
>NW_022639477.1:678418-680093 GCF_010583005.1 Odontomachus brunneus
GCTTCTCCCTATCACCTGTATCTCTACCTTTATCAATCTCTCTCTCTCTCTCTCTCTCTCTCTATCTATCTATCTTTCTCGCTTTCTCATTCACCCACTCACCCACCCTCGCATTTCCACCCGCTGCGCGCGTGTATACATCTTCTCTTCGGGACTTTTGTTCTAAAAAGAAAAAAAAGAAAAAGAAAAAATCCTCTCAACGAGAACGTACGTCTTACGTATCCGCTTTTTATGTGCGCCCCTCGTTCGTGCGAGCTGAAACTTGTTCAATATTCAACACCCATGTGCAACGTATTTGAGCGCGTACACATATACATATATATATATTTCTGTTCGTTTGTATATATATTTATATATATATATTTATTTATATATATAATATTATAAAAAACAGTATTCTCTAGTACTTGCGAGAAGAAAGCAAATTCGCGGCGGGCGCGCGGGCGCCCGCCGGAAAGCTGTACCGTTCGTCCGCTAAATTATACAACCGATCATGCTCAGAAACGGTGCGCCGCGGGCCGGGACCGTCGTGGGAACGCGTGTGTACGTGGATTTGAGTGCGTGTGATGTTGTAAAAAACGTATGTCTGAAGGGATTCTCGTCCGCGGCTGTATCTTGCGCGAGACGAAGGGCCGCGTTTGACGCGACCGATCGCAAAAATGAACTTCTTTCGAGAACAATCGAGGGTGCGGATTTGGGATGTAAGTGAGAGAAACTTTTCGTGCAGCGTGTGCACGTGTGTGTGTGTGTGTATGTGTGTATGTGCAGAGATGGTGGATGTGTAGACTTGTAAATTCTCGTATAAAACCGATACGTGTGCGATTAAGCGACAAGTTGCGCGACGCATTCCGGAGTTTCGATTCCTCACCGGGAGAAATAAGAAAAGGGAAAAAACGCGAATTTCTCGAACGGTTAGGCGAGTGCGCGCTCGCGAGAAACTTGTGTCTTTCTACATGTTCCTGAGAGAGATCTCGGCTTTTCCCTTTCTGTCTCCGTCTCTCGAGTTTATGTGTGCATATAAAAACGCGACGTTCCCACGAAATTGCGAGGCGATGCGCGTCGGTGAGCGATTTCGTCAGTACAATGAAGACGCAGCGCTCTCACGTGTGCGGCCCGCGTCGCAGTGGATCCAGGCTGTGCATGGGCGGACGTATGATATATCCCGATCGTCGTGTGTATACTCAATGCGCTTTTAAATACTCCCCGCAAATTTAAAACGTTCGTCTTCGCGCAGATCGTCGCGAGACGCTCTCGTCGCCTTCGGGAAACGGCTGAGGTGTTTCGCAAGTAGATAGGCAGTGATAATCATCCCGGTCGCGCGACATCGTCGCCGCGGCGAGGCACGTCGTGGTAATCGTCGTGCTCTCGCGCTCCCATTCTCGCTCTCGATTCTTTTGTCTTGCCCGGGCGAGCAAAGCGATCAGTTTTTACATCGTCATCGTCGTCGTCATCGTCACGCGCTTCTCCGAATCACCTGCGTGGCCTGTGCTGAGAATTGTGTATCGGAGAGATACAATAATGTCGCGACTGCGACTGCAAATTTGATATGGCGGCGGCGTCGCTCTGATATGAATTCTTCCCAATGAGATCCCGCACGAAGGAGGAATTTTCGACTCTACTCTACTTTCACTTTGTTCTTCTCTCACTTTTTCTTCCCCCCTCCCCCCCCCCCCCC
>NW_022639477.1:680578-683859 GCF_010583005.1 Odontomachus brunneus
CCCCCAGGAACCAACCCGCTGATCGATAAGACGAATTTTAAAGAGCTTTCGTTACCTTCGGCGCGCGCGTATCGACGAATCGTCCAAGGGACGACACACGGCCGAGATCGCTCGGTCTCAGGACGATCCTAAATCGCGCGGTAAGACGTCGAGTATAGACACGTCTGTATTGATCGGTCGCTATCGAATATAATTAATCACATCGCATTTCGAAAAATTCATCGAACAAGTTTCAATTCTGTCTCCGAGCGGCGCGGACGAAGTGTTTCTTTTTTTTCCCTTAATCTGCTTCTTCCACTCTACCCTCACGACGGTTCTCTGGCTAACGTCGTCACTCCTCGTCGACGTGTCTATCTGTGGCCTTCTCGTCTCACCCCCTCCCCTCTCTCTCCCTCTCTCCCTGTCTCTGTCTTAACCTAACTTTCTCTTTATTTCGCGTTCTCACTTCTCTATTGCCGTATATATATATATTCCCCGTCACGTTATCGCCCTCTTGTTCCAGTAACGGACGCTACGAAACCACTCAACGCCCTCGCGACAGGATCTCGCGATCGAGATCGTTCTTAGGGCACTCCTATACCTTCTTGAGACTTCGCAACCCTTCCTACCCTTCGCCGGGCTGACGAACGGGAGGTTCGCGAAACGATTCCGCGAGCGCGACAAATTCCAAGTCACCTTCGCGGGTGTCAGTTCCATCGACAATTACCAGCGACGTCTCGTACGGTAATTTTGTTTTGTACAGATTGAAATCGATGAAAAAGGCATTAATCTGGAGGACAGTTTCACGTAAGAAAAGCAAGATCGATTAGTCCGGCTTTTTTCACCGAGAATCCTTAATCGTGCGCGCGTATTCACGGACCACCCGTCGTCGTCGTCGTCATTGTCATCGTCGTCGTAATTGTCGTTGTTGTCGTCGTCATCGTCGTCACTCGAGCCCGGTCGGAATTTGCATTCTCGACGACGCCACGACGGCATCGCCAAAAAATGTCTCACGGCCCTCTCTCCAGCGCGCTCAAACTCCCCCTCGCGGCAATTCAACAAGAAATTCATACAATTAACTAATCCCTAATTTCTAACGGCCGGATCGCTGATCTCGACGATAGTCGAGATGAACCTCTAACTCCTTACTTCGCGCACGGAGAAAAAACATACTACCTCCGGAATCGTTATTCTCTTCTCTCCGATCCCAGTTTATATCGCGCTACATCATTCCCTTCCTCTCTTTCTTTCTCTCTCTCTTTCTCTCTCTCTCTCTCTCTCTCTCTCTCTCTCTCTCTCTCTCTCTCTTCTCTGTGATCCTTCCGCCCGTCCACTCTTTTTTCCATTTTTAATCATCTCGGGAAAATCGGTCCGCAGAACGTCGGGGATCTCTTCTCTCGAGGTAGTCGGGGTCTCGTAGCAGGAGATAATCGATTATCGCGTATACCATCCACCGGTCTTGCCTGATTATCGTTCCGTCGCAAAGTAAGATGGATTTTTCGAGTAGAGAACCATGAGGAGCAGAAGAGCGAGGACGAGCTGGCGGCTGCCGTGACTCGAGTACAGTGTCACCACACCTGCCAGCCACCAGAGCGTCGGACAGCCGCCCGGTGCCGAGCTGATGCCCCTCTGTATCGCGGCGGGATGCTCCCCTGGAAAAGCGCCCGACATGTTTGCATCTGCCTGAGTGACGACGAGCGGCGACAATTTAACCAATCGCTCGCGTTCACGTCATCGCGTTCACGTTACCGCCAATTCTTGTCACTATTCTCTCTCTCTCTGCATTCATCGTTCGAGATATTATTTATTGTTTGAAAGAGTCGTTAAATAACGAAGAAGGAATTACGATCTCACGAGTGAAGAATAGCACGCGGCAAGTCCAAATTCGGGCAAAGGGAGAAACCTTGTTGTCTGTTAAAATACCGACAATTTCTCCACACGTGCAATAATTCGTTATTATCCTATACCGCAGACATGATCGCTCGCAACTACCATCATCCCGCGTGGCTCTTAACAGCTTGGAAATTACTTTGTGATTGAATATCTCAGGAGCTTCAATATTAATCACCGTTTGAAAGGGGAGAAGTTCAACCGCGCCGATATTCCTGATTCCTCTCTCACTCTCCGACGCAACGAACAACGAACATCGTTTCCCTATCTGCCACTCACCGTTCAGCACGTGCAGCTGCACGCTCGCGCTGTCCAGGTTGCTCGGGCTGCAAGTATAGTTACCCGAGTCCTCCCGTCTCGCGTTGTGGATCACAAGGCTGCTCACCGTGTCCTGATCGATTCGCTTCGTTTGAATGTCGATCTTGCCGAGCTGATAATTCAGCACGCGATCGCCCTCGTGGTACCAGAAGACGTAGAACGGGCCCTCGAGGGACTGCTTTATCACGCATCGTATCGCGACAGTACTTCCGGTCTTCACGTACATGTCACGGTCCCCCAAGATCTCGATCTTTGGCACTGCAACACGTGCGGTTAGATCTCGCGCGGCTTTATCGTGGCGTGTTTGATCGCGAACTCTCGATTGTAGAGGAGGAGGAGCAAGAAGACAGTGAAAGAGAGAGAGAAAGGGAAAGGGGGATGAAGAGCAGGACGAGGAACGGAAGGAGGTGGAGGAACTGAAACTCGTTCTCCGCGACGCTCACCGACGATGTTGAGCTTGATGATGTGACTCTTCTTCGGGTCGGTCGAGATTTGGCACTCGTACTCGCCTTCGTCGCGCGCTTGGACGTACTTCACCTGCAGCGTCCACGTGTCCGCCTCCCCGAAAATCGCCTGGAACCTCTCGTCCGGGATGAACATGGTCCTGTCCACCGAGAGGATATGCGAGTCCCTTCTTCTGATCCAGGAGACCTTCGAATTAGCCGAGACAAACGGTCACCTTGAGCAACCTACGACTCCTCTTTCACATTATCTGACAACCTCGTCGACGGACCCCAGCGAGACTCGTCGATAGACAGGCCTCTGGTGACTGCCATCGTAATACGGACTGATACTATCGAGAGTCTCCCGGGCCGGAAATGCCGATTATATCGTCTCTGTGTAATTACGTCGGCGCGACGAGTATCATCGAGCAGAGTCGTACGAGTCATCCCTCGCGATCGAGTGGCCATCGTATACGACGCAAAAAGTCGGGGCGCGCAAAAAGCTCGGCGAGAAGTACGAAAGAGGGACATAGATTGTAAAAAGAGAGAATGAGAGAGAGGGATAGGGAAAAACGAGGAAGAAAAAAAGAAACAGCAGGAGAGAGAGAGAGAGAGAGAGAGAGAGAGAGAGAGAGAGAGAGAGAGAGAGAG
>NW_022639477.1:683912-685106 GCF_010583005.1 Odontomachus brunneus
AGAGAGAGAGAGAGAGAGAGAGAGAGAGAGAGAGAGAGAGAGAGAAGGGGTGTATATTCGGCTTCTTCGGATCCCGGACGATGATTAATCTTCCCGCGTTGCGGTTAATTTATCATTCATTGACCGCCGGAGAGACGGCCATCGGGGGTGGCAGGTGACGTAGTAATGGCTCATGGGCGCGCGTTCAGCGCAAATCTAGATCTAGTGGCTGTCGCGTCTCTCTCTCTCTCTCTCTCTCTCTCTCTCTCTCTCTTCTTCTTCTCTATGTGTATGTCGCCGAAAGAAGGTGAGGTAGGTACGAATACATTTAATTCGAGGGACCGATATGGATCACACGGTAACGGCGGCTGCGACTCTCCCCAAGTACACGCCGGCCGGGATTATACGAGAGAGTCGCGTGTTACCGGATACTTAGTCGTCGGCCGCGTGCCAACGGCGACAGGCGTGCGCCCCCGCGCGACCCGAGCACGCCTGCGTACGTCCGAAGAGTTCGTTAACGAGAGAGACACGGGATCACCTTCGAAACCTGCATGCCGGCAGGAATTTTATTACGCGACGATCCCTCCAACGACGACGACGACGTCCACGTCGATCCTGATGATGTTTTCGCGCGAGCTCCGGCTCCCGATTACCGATCCGACACACGCGAGTTTCCAGCGGACGTGAGAGACGCGTTTCTCACTAACGAATTGGTGCTCATCGGTGAGAGGCCGCGATGAAAATCGACGCGGAGGACGATTTGATGGCGGTGAAACAACACGAGAACAAATGATTATTTGTCACGCGCGACTAACAAGATGGGTGTCGCGATTAGCCGTTGAAATATTGTGTTAGTTAAGACATTATGTTGTCCACGTGGGCCTTCCGGATGAGGATGATGTTGATGAGGGAGAGACCGGTTGCGCGGCGATGGTCCAAGCTCGCCGTGTAGCTTTTTCCGCCGTGAATTCCCGTTAATGAAAGAGAGATGATTGATAACGGAGAGAATAACGTGGCGCAAGCCGCATCGGTGTACCGATCTTAATCCGACAGGTCGCGCGGTCGCGCAACATTAATAATAAAATAGAGAGCGAGGTCTGCGCACGCGTGCGCGGGTATTTGCGTGTAAATAAATCCGCTCTGTGTTCGTACATGTGAGAGGGAAAGAGAGAGAGAGAGAGAGAGAGAGAGAGAGAGAGAGAGAGAGAGAGAGAG
>NW_022639477.1:685175-686089 GCF_010583005.1 Odontomachus brunneus
GAGAGGGAGAGAGAGAGAGAGAGAGAGAGAGAGAGAGAGAGAGAGAGAGAGAGAGAGAGGGAGTGAGAGGATAGAGAGCAAGGTAGAGGAGGAGTGGTATTCAGGCAAAACGGGAACGAGGCAGTCATTTTCCCGAGCTCTCGCGCGCGCTCGACTCCGTTATAATAATTTGTCGTTGTATTTTTAGCGAGTCGTTATCGTATCTCAAATAGGGTCCCATTGTCAGAACTGTCAGGCAGAAATTTCGCCATTACCCAGCCGGTATTCGGCAAATAAGCTCGTTAATAAATCAAATTGTCAATAATGCGTAACGCGTTAGCGAGAGAGGTAACAACGCGCCTGTCAAAGCGTGGCGGGCGTATGTGACAGGGACAAATTAGGCCTCGATCTAACGCGATGACATTTCTGTTGATAAGAGCGCATAAAATCGCGTTATCTTTCAAGGCTCATCGACGAGGTCTACGAGGTAAGACGCGAAGAGAGCGCTGTCGCGAGTGTCGCTGAATTTTGTCCTCGTGTTCCTCCTGTTCGGAGTAAGGTGGAAGCTCTAAAGCTGCCTAGTCACAACTAACACTGGCACCTAACTCTGAGCATTCTTGCTGTTCTGGCTTTTAAGTACGAACTCTCAAAGTATGCAATATGTGTACACTCAGCAAGGAGAATATGGTTGGTGTAACTAAAGTTATTTTTGGCCTCAACAATATTTTTAGTAGTAAAATAGTAGTAGTAACATGGTTATTATCACTGACATTATAGCAGAATTTAATAAAAAAATTATTTTCTTTGCCATAATTTATAGTAAATATTTCTCTATGTAATTATAGTTGCAAATACCATACTTTTTTATTGTCGGTATATATATATATATATATATATATATATATATATATATATATATATATATATATATATAT
>NW_022639477.1:686356-708685 GCF_010583005.1 Odontomachus brunneus
TATATATATATATATATATATATATATATATATATATATATATATATATATATATATATATTCTACATTGTGTGTGAAAATCCAAATATTTATATTTGAAGACCAAACCAATAAGAATGACCAGAGCGAGGTGCCAATGTTGCCCACAGACGTTACTTTTGCTTTACATATAAAACACTCGTGACACACTTTGCGGTTCTCTCTCTTCAGGTCGCGATACATCGATTACATATATGATCGCATAACTTACTGATTTGTTACCGAGCTGTCGCACTTTACACGGCAGGTAAGCATGAGTGCCCAACTGCGCCGTGATATTCGTTGGAGTGTTCGAGTCGAAGTAAGGCCCCGTGTAAATCCCGTCGAACCTCTTCACCAACGAATGGGATCTCGTGCTCACCCCTGAAAATACCCAAAGTATCTGTCGCGTGTAACAGCGCTGTTATATTGCGATCGGTTACGTGCGATCCACGCGCGACTCGTAGAAACTAGAAACAGTCGCAATGCGGGATAAACGAGAGAGACAGAGAGAGAGACAGAAAGTGAGAGGGAGAAAAGAAAAGAGAGAGGAGAGAGAGAAATGACGGAAGGACATATATTTTCCCGTGGCGAGACATCGCGAATGCGTGAAACGCGCGAATTACCGACATTGCATCCTTAAAACATAACCATAACTCGGCCATGTCGTCGTCGTAGCAGCCCCGTCGGCGGCACGTTATGCGGCAAATTAACATGGAAGAAGCGACGTTAGCGTCGCAATGGAATAATAATAAAGCGACGAGCTATACCCCCGCGCTCAAGAAAGGGACTATTCCGCATTCGTGCGTCGTATTCGCTCGTTCGTGCACGCCGCTATTCAGAATAAATCCTATCGGAGGTCCCGTCGTGGCGCCGTGCCTGAGGGAAATGGATACTAATCCCAGGGATTTCGATCCGGGAAATCTAAAGGCGGATCAGAGGATTCGGGAGGAGAGCGAGAGACAGATGGATAGATAGAGTGTTGGGGAGAAAGAAAGAGAGATAAAGAAAAATGCGTGGGCGTCGTTCCAACGACCTTGAGGATACCACATCCGATCTGATGTTGGATCGGCAGCACGCGCAATAATGTTTGGTCCGGATTCGCACGATCGTTATGGTGACCGTAATTGCGAAGCGATTGCCAGGCGCTGGCTAAACGTAAAGAACGACGTTCCCAGTCATGACAAGGAAGAACGCTCGGGATTTCTGGTGTGAAGAAGCAGAACTTGGCTCAAGTCACCGCTTTGACAAATGCGATTTTCAAACTTTATCGTTTGCTCTCGCGAGAACGCATTCGTTTGTTAAGCTGAAAGTCCGGGAAGGACCAATACCCGGACGCGTGCCTGATCCTGGATATTCTTCTTGTTCTGGCCTTCAAATATCTAAACTTTCAACATAAAGTACATATGCATATATTATATGTTGTCAAGTTTCGTATTTAAAGACCGAAACAATAGGAATGTCCTGTCTAGGAATTAGTGCCCTTATCTTACCGGATCTTACTTGTGACGTCTGACTTACTTACGTCGATTCAATTCTTCCCCTCGGCTCTCTGACCCATTTTGTCACTGGATTAATTAGCGGGGATCCGCGCATGCATCGTGTGTAATTAATACCTCCCGCGCGTTGCCACTGCGAGTTACGTAAGAAGGGAGCATGTGTCTCGTCGCGTTATCAAGATCCGCCGAAACTTTGACAAACAACAAAGGTGGCGATAATTACGCTTCATTAAGATCCCCAGGCATGATAAGGCCCGACGCGATAAGGCGTAAATATGAAATCGCCTGTACATACGATGCAATATACGGGCACATCGTAGCGCACGCGGCGGCGGCGGCGGCGGCGGCGGCGGTGGCGGCGGTGGCTCGGCTTATCGCGCATCGATTGTTCTACTTACGCGCAAGAAAATCACAGCCGCTGCAACAGCGATAATTATTGTTTCAGTCAGGCTAAATATGGAGCAATGAATCATAAATTAATCTCGACGGATAATCGCAATGCTAAAATAAACAACGCCGCTGGGAATTTTTCCGATGTTTTCTTTCGCGCCGCTCAATACTCGCGAGCGAATTCCCGCGAGCACTGGACAGAGAAATGTGAAAACAATATCAATCAAGGTAAAAAACATGAAAGCAAAAATCCCCGACAAAATCCGCAATCGCATGAGGAATGTTCAACGGAGCGAATCGGATCGCTCGTTTCTCAGGCAAGGGGGAAATTATCGCCGATATTATTATCGTTTTCACGCGAATTTCCCGCGGTTACTCGTACGACAATCAAAAGCGAACGACAATAACGATTGATGATAACAGTAACGACGGGCGCATTGGGGTGCAATTTCGATCATCGACTTACGGGTCATCGCGACAGAGGCAACAGCTACCCCCCGATGCTCCGGCTGCGCGTTCGTCCCTTCGCGAGAGCTGCGACGTCTTCGTGATTTCGTGACCGACACGTTGCCAATGTGCGAACGTCGTTGGATTGGTAATCAGCGCACGCCGAATGATGTATTTGTCAAATGTGCCACAGATACGAGAGTCGCATCGTGATAAGGTTTGCGTTACCGATCTTCTCTTTTCTCTCTCTCTCTCTCTCTTTTCTCTCTCTCTCCTCATCGCGCGCGCAGTCGATCCCCCGCGATCTTGAGGGTCCGCGTGCGCACGCGCCCCCATCGAATGCGGCGGCTGTGCCTTCGCAATATCCGCGAGTCGGGGGATGATTTGCGTAGCGCGACGCGGGGGCACAAATAGCCGCGTTCTCTCGTGGTGCCGTCTGCGTCCTGCCGCGCGCATTTTTCAACAAGACCGACGCGCGCGCGCGGCCGGTCGAATTACGCAAAGACTGGCCGCGGTTTTGCCGGGAAGCAGCGTAATGCTGCTCGTTTATCTTGAGATTAAATCCAGGCCCTGAGAGGAGTACGACTCGTGGTGGTTGGTTCTCGCCGCGAAGGGTAGAGCAGGGTGGGATAACGTATCGTGCAACGAGACCCATGTGCCCGTCCGCGGACGCCGAGGTGTGCAATCTCGTAATGCGGCGGCGGTGACGACGGCCTGAAGTGCGTTCGTTAATGAACAGCGGGAAAAGAATGCATCGCGTCGGACGACGACGTGCAAATGCGACGGCGAGTGGCCGACGACTGGCAGGTGCATTATTCATGCCGGGCGTTTTGTAAGTCGGATTGCGCCGGCCCGGCTCGTAACTCTCGCGAAGGGTGTGCGTGGAGGAGATCACGTTCGCCCCCGCGTCCCGGTTCCGCCGCTCCCACTTCTCCCGCCCTTGTAGATGCCGGCGAAAGCTGTAAAGCCGGACGGCGACGACGACACAACGATATTCTCTCGTGCATTATTTAGGAGTGTCGCGAAGAAATGGGCCGTATGTGCGCCGTATCCCGCGCGATGGAATACAAGCATCTTATCCGGAGCGAGATGAACGGGGATGCAGAGGGCGGAATCGGCTCAAGCTCTCTTGTCGATCAAAGGGTGCGATTTCGCCGAGCTATATGGCGCACAGCATGGGGCGGCAAGAATATATCGGGTGAAAATGAGGGGGAGGGCAGGGGATGGAGGTTAACGTCCGCGGGAGGAATCCGCCGGGAGAAATGGAAACCATTACGGAAATCTGAGGAATGTGCTTTATAAATCTATTCCACTTCACGCAACGGTACATCGCGAAGGTGTCTCTTACTGATGTGTTTCCTTGCCGCGTAATCGAGCGTGGTGGAACGTGATGAGGGAGAAGACGAAGAGAGAGAGAGAGAGAAGTCAGGAAAAAGTAAATTTTTCGGAAGCAGAAGGCGGATCTAAAATCGTATATTTCCCGAGAGACAAAGCTACCCGATGTGCAGAGAGGAAGGAGGCGAGAGAAAAAGAGAAAGAGAGAGAAATAGAGAAAGAACGAGAAGGAGAGTCAAGCTGTGCGTCCGGTAAAGCTGTGTTTCCTTTCCCACTTTATCAGAACGACACGTACGCGTGCCTGTGCAGTTTTACGACGTCATCGTGTACTAAACTGCCGTATAAATCCCCGTTTTTGGACTCCTGAAAGATTATTTCCTGGCGCGAGACGTGACGCGATTCTATAATAATCCTACGACGACCGACGGCGACGCCGTCTCTTATATTGAAATATTCTTGTGACGTGAGCGCGGATAATTTTAATCCTCCTGTTCCTTACGCCAAGATTAATCAAAGACACACAGATGACGTAAGCGACATTTACAATAACCTTTCCCGTGTCTGTACGCGATGCAATTCCCTCGTAACACGCGCCGAATAAATGTACGGGGGAGGGCGGGCGTTATACAAATACATCGCGAACAAGCAGAAACTGCGGGACCGCCGTCGCCTCGCGTACTCCCCCCTTGGAGAAGGAACACAATTTCCAAAGTACTTCTTCGCGAGCGACTGGCCGCCTACGTGCGCCCATTCAGGTCGCATTTACGTTCCATAAATTTGTTCTACGTGTACGAAATTGCCGCGCCGCGGAGCGCGTTTCCGTCGCGCGAGAGAGAAAGAACAAATGCGAGCGGGAGAATGAGATGGAAAGAGAGAAGCGTCGTGCGCCCCGACGAAGGCGCGCGCGCGACGACGCGGCCCGCGGTAAGTAGATCAGGAACGAACGGTGGCAGACGCGCGGTGGCGATAGCGCGTCGGACTTCTCCATTTCCGGAGCGGGTCCGCGGTTAATCGCCGCGAGGTATAATCAACGCGCTCCGTTCACCAATACCACACAACGCCTCTCATTCGCGCGCAGTAGTTAACACCCCGGATCGAAGCTGCACACACACATACACGATATCGAGAAGTCGGAACAATCCCGTCATTATCGATGTGAAACTACGCGAACTCCTCGCATCCTCGTAGTCGGGAGTAGTTAGCGCGCTTTTCCGTTAGCGTGACTTTGATGAGACACGCGTTGAGATCGGCCAACTAAGACCAATCTTTCGGAGTAAATTATCCGACAAACGGCGGTGACTGCAAACCGATTGCATCGATATGGCGATCGATAAGCTGGCCAACCGCGCAACGACCGAGGCCGAGCTCCACATTGATAATCCGATTTGATCGGCGCTTCGGATTTTCCGCTCGCGCACCGTCGCTTCCGGAATTGATCATGTCTTGGCGAAGAGACACGGCCTCGTCGTTATCAGCGAGATCGTTCTTTAAACATTCTATCGCGCGCCCGACATTTCTGCGCATCGTCTTAGTCAATTCACGAGTGCGAGAGAAATCGCTGACGTTTGGAGGACCGATGCCCGGGGTTGACCTCGCGACTTACTTCGACCGAAAATGGAAGCTTTTCGGGAAGAACACTCCGCTGGGAACGAAGAAAAAGAGAGAAAGAGAGAGGAAGAAATCATCTCTTCGCTGCCTCGAAAGGGGCAGAGCCCGAGATACTGAGGAAGGGTAAGCCGTGGAATAAACAGTGGTTTATCGGAAGAGAACGTCGCTTGTTCTCGAAAGTTGCTCGAGGCAAGCTCGTGCAGTTGACGTTTCCGCGTTTTACGAACAGATGCGGGAGTCATTCCCAGTTGCCTGTCGCGCAAAACGTCTGGGCGATAAACTCGACCATCTCGTAAATAGTACGCGCGCGTAACAACGCATAAAACGCGCGTCACTCGAGTGAACGACACACGGGCGACGTTGCTCCCGTATCACGAGAGCCTGGCTTTAAAACACGACCGCATCGTGGTGATGCAGCCGCGAGATGAAATCGATAGACACGTCCCTGAACGACGCCACGGCGGAGAAAAGGGGGGAACGCGGAGCCGCCACCGCCGCCGCCGCCGTCGTCGTCGTCGTCGTCGTCGTCGTCACCCTCCTCGTCTTCGTCCCCCGATGACGGAATCATCGAGACGATACGCTGTGATCCCACAGCGACGACGGCGAGAGGACGCGGGCGGATAAAGAGGTGGATGTCGAGAAAGATAACGAGAGTAAGGGATGAGACAGTATGTGTGTATGTGCGTGCATGTGAGGGTGTGAGAGAGAGAGAGAGAAAGAGGGGAGAAAGAGAAAGGGAGATTGGTAGAGATAGGGTGAGAAAGAGACAAAGAGAACGAGTGGAGGGAGGCACAATGCTGCGGCGCGACAAACAAGGGTGGCGCTAGATACGGTCCTGGACCGGGACCGGAGGTTGTCTCCCCCCTCGCGGTCGTCTTCCGTCCTTTTTTCCCTCGTCTATTCTCTCTCTCTCCGCGTATCCTCCGCGATCCTCAGCAGATCTCAGCACCCCCTCCCCACGCTTCGACTCGCGATCGCGATCGCGTCGTACGCGCGTACGGTACGCGCGGCGCGACGGCGGAGACGTATGCACGTACTCTGCTGCTACACCCCAAAATCTGATCGATCCATCCGAGTCCATCCACGGAGCCCCGCCTCCCCGCAATCCTTACGACGGCACATCGACGGCTCGATCGCGACCTGTCTGAGCTGTCTGTCGTGGTGGATCGAGCGATCGACTTTACCAGCATCCATCCCCCACGGGGTCGTCTTCTCTCTCTCACTCTCGTCTGAGCCCTAACCGCACTTGGACACGTCTCTCGCCGCGAGTCGTCATCTGTTCTGCCTCCGTCGTCCCGTGAGATGATCCACGAGATATGAGAGCAATTAAACGAACGTCTCACGACGTTTTCTACGACGGTGAGCGTCCGGTGGGCGTCCGACCACGACCGAGTCTTACCGGTAATGCCTAGTAGGATCCAGCACACGAGGCACAGGATATAGTAGTTGACGTAGGAGGACCGCCTCATGGTGATCACAACGACAGCGACGACAACGACGGCGACGACGGCGTGGCGACTGTTCGCGACGGATCCACTGACATCTCATGGAACAGCGGCACGCGGCAGCTGGAGCCAGCCGGTGGTGCACCTTCTTCGCGGCGCACCTCCACCTAAATCTCCGTCGTCGTCCGCGCGCTCATCCCCCGGCCGCGACCGGTGCTACCAGGACTCGCGCATACTCTTCCCGAGAGCGAGCAGCGACGGCGGCGGCGGCGGCGGTGGCGGCGACGGTGGCGGCGGTCGCACTCTTCTCCTCGTCCTCGTCGCAGCCCTCTTTTCGTTCTCTCGTCGTTTCGCGCACCTCCGCCGATCTTCTCGCGCTCTCCCTTCCCCGCTTCTCCGGCGATACACTGATATCACATTATCTCGCTGCCGTCGGGTTATCTCGCGCGCGCGGATTTCTTCACCGTGACGCAAGCAAGCGGCGGACCGAGTACCCTCGTTCTCCTCCACGTATCCGAGTTACTCCGCCGAGATGTTGCTTAGGAGAGCTTCACACACACTGCGTAGCCCCGTGAGTGTGTGTCCCCGTAATAGGGGACACCTAACGCTCGCTTCCCTCTGTTACTCGCGAGGAAGACGTCAAGGAAGACGTGCACCAACGCGCGAAGGTCACGCGAAACGACTCCGCGATC
Source organism: Odontomachus brunneus (assembly GCF_010583005.1). Taxonomy (NCBI): domain Eukaryota; kingdom Metazoa; phylum Arthropoda; class Insecta; order Hymenoptera; family Formicidae; genus Odontomachus; species Odontomachus brunneus. The sequence goes on from NW_022639477.1 coordinate 693,791, forward strand.
TGCTGCGATCTCTCCGTACTCTTTCTATCGTCGACGTTCACTCTCTCGTTCGGCCCTCAGCCTCTCTTGCTCTCCCGTTGCAACCCTCTCTCGGACACTACTACTGTCCACTGGTAGAAGATCGGTCGGTCGGTAGTACGCGCGACCGGGTTTCCCGCACTCGGCTCGTCCGCGGTTCGTCGTCCCGGGCGAAGCTCTGAAACCGCCGGGCCTCCGGTGGCACTGCCCGCGCCCGCCCGGGGATTCCGCGCAGGCGTGCTCTCTCTCCTCTACTCCGGCGATCAGTCAGCCTCCTCCTTCCTTCTGCCTTTTCCGCCGACACCGCCGCCGCCGCCGCCGCCGCCGCTGCTGCCGCCTTCCAACCCCCAGCGCTTCGGCTTTACGCGCTCCGCTTCGCTCCGCGCTACACCCGCTCCGAATCTTTCTTTCCGCTCTTCGTGTCCTCGTCGCCTTCGTCTTTCATCCGTTCCTCCATTCCTTTCTCTTCTTCCCTGCAACCTCGGCCGTTCTTCTGTCGCTGTCGCCGTCGTCGCCGTTTCCTCGTGCGCTTTCTCTCGTCGCGGCGACATCCGCGCACGAATTTCACGCTTCTTACGCGACGGGTTCGCCGTCTCCCCCCGCGTGGCTCGCGCGATGAGGCGGTCGAATGACGTGGGCCCGGATTCACTGGGTCCTCTCGCCACCGTGTTCTACGTTCGACCTGAAACTTTAAACGTCGCAAATCTCATTCGCGCGAGCCCCCTCTTGAACAGCAGCGTCGCCGCGCGCGCGATCATCCGCTCGCGTTAATGATCGTTAAAGAGCTCCGAGGCGCTTTAACGGCCCCGTTACCTTTATCTCTGTACGGCGTTTTCTCTCTTCCGAGTTTCTCCGGGCAATTTCGAATATCACACGGCTCTCTTGTTCCCATCTACCTCCCTCTTCGCGCACTCACCCCCTTCTCTCTCCTTCTCTCTGCCTGCTTCTCTCTCGCCTCTTCTCTTTCTCTCTCTCGTGTGCGCCATAACGCGCAGATTTCAACCGCAGCGGTCTCATCTAAATGAATTCTCCCGAGTCCCTTCCGGGTTCCCGGGTTCCTTAATCTTTCGCGAACGTATATCTGATGTTTAAACCTTAGACGCGCGAGTTTCCACGCCGATATTTATACGATCTAAAAACTTCCACGTTTCGGACTAACTTCTCCGCAGCGCGAGGGAAGTGACGAGCGGAGGAACCTTCCTCCCATCTTCTCCCCGCGTTTTATTGGACCACGACACTGAGAATGCCGCACGTGTTATCGACCCATCGATCGTTTTTGCTAATAATTTCGCACTATCACGCGCCTCTCAGCTGCCCTTTAACACTCGCGTCGTCGAAAAAAAGGAAAAGATGCATAACCTTTACAACTGCTCGCGATGAACCGCGTCGAGATTACGAGAGATGGTCTATCAACGTGACGATACGACACACGCCTTTCTGCGCACACGGGGCAACGATAATAGTAATAATAACATCGGACAAATCCCATTTATCACGCACGCGTCCTCGGGAATATAATTGCGCCGCGCGCGCTTCCGGGAGATTAAATCTCCGGGCGGACGCGATCGTACGTGCGCGCGAGCGCGCGTACGTCGAATAATGTTTTTCAAGTATTATAGCCCGGGCACCCATGCAATATGCAACGTTGAAATTGAGGTAGACCGCAGCGAAACGGCGGAAATGTATCCGGTGTCCCTCGCCTCTCGCGAGGAGCTCATCTCACTTCGCCGTGAACAAATGTTAAGCCGCTTTACGGTATAAATCTTATCCCCCCGGTGACTGATGTGCTTGGTGGGCTCGGCCGTTTAATAGGGAAAAAAAGCAGGGCGAGAGAAAAGGAGACCACCGACGGTCGTCTCCTTTGTTCGCGGTCGCCTCGAGCGCACAACGGACCATTCTGTATCAGCGTTCTCGCTCTTCGAGACATTTGCACAATACACGATCTCGTCCCAGATCTCTCGTTCCTACACCTTCGCTTACTTAACCGACGCTGCTTAATAATATTAACCTTTTCCATGGGCTTTTCGCCGCGTCCCGATTGACGTCCATTATCTCGCGCGACTCACGGCGAAAAAGCAAGGAACACCCTTCCGCGCGATGTTATCCGGGCCGAGCATCCGCGCTTCGTCTGCGCGTCAGCCTCCGCCTCGTCGTCTCCGAGGGGGGTGAGTCTTCACTCGAGTTCTCGCGAGCCCGCCAACCCGGGACGGAATTCGTGCGAGCACGAACGGTATTTCGCAAATTACGTAACTTTGCTCGTCGGACGATCGGCCGATCTTCACCGCGATACACTTTTCCGCCCCCTTTTGCTTATCTCGCGCACATGCCGGGAAACTAACTCGACTCGCTGCGAAAGGGTGTCTCGCGCGAAGTGTCAACCAGCGATACTCTCTCGTCATCTCGTCCGAGTGAAATGTTGAGCTACTCGAGTCGAAATTTATATTCCAGTCTCAACATTTAACTTCTACTTTGATACGCTGAAGCCTTCGACGATCTCTTTTGATTCTGTACGGAAAAAGAAATACTTAAAGTTTTATTTGTGGGATGTAATACTTATTTCTGTGAAATAAAGTTTACTTCTGTGCGTCACATCCCATAAATAAATTTTCAAATATATCTTTTCTTAATATATTTAACCTACTATCTATTCCGCGAAATTCTTTTTTAGAACCTACATTTAGTGCATTTCTTGCTATTTAGAGACGCTAGATGTCAATTTCCATGTGTATTAACCTTTCGAATGCACTGGTGGAAATCGACTTGCACCGTCAATTTCCCTAAAAAATGCCTCTTTTAGAATACAATCGAATATAAATCGTTTTTGCATTCTTTTGTTAGGAACTAAACTCGACTGCACTCTTTTTGATCTTTTCTTATATATATATATATAAATATAAAATGAAGTTTATTGATTCGGAGCTGAATTGCAAGTTAGCGAAAATCGTTGGTACAAATTTGCAGTTGTGTGCCCTCAGTGTGCTCCGCCAGATGCGTCAGGTACGATCGCAGGGCTAAACAGACACTGATCCTTTAGAACAAAGATGCTAGAGAAACTTCAAGTAGAAAGTAGGGTCAAAATTTCGACTCGGGTGTACAAGCACGTTTCATCGGCTAAACCTTCTCCACTTCAGAAGAACTCAAGGGGGAAGAAGAGGGAGAGTTAAGATCCCGTTCGCTTGAACGGGAGCGCGGCGACGCAGGTAAACTTTTTCGACGGGGTCAAATACCGGCGCGCTCCGGGATCGTTCCCGATCGACAACAGACGATGGGATATCGGCCTATCCCCGTCCGTCTGTGCGTCCATCCACCCGCTTGCGCGTCTCTTCCCCGGCACCTCACCTTCAGACAACTCGAAGGGTCGTGTCACCGTGGCGAGTCCTACGCTCTTTTCACGGCGCATCGACCTGGCCATGGGATAACGTTAACCTCTTCTCCGTGGCTTACAGCCGATAAACTTCGCTCACCGACAGGCCCCGCAAAAAGCACGCGGCACGCACACACACTCCCTCTCTCTGTCTGTCTCTCCTTGACACGAGTCGATTATTCATTTTTTATCAGACGCGTCTTTCGCCCCGGATCTTGGCTCCCTCGCGCCTCGGTCGCGGCTTCTCCTCCGTTTGCGTGTTTTATCGTCCGGAGAGTTGCGCTGAAACTTTCAGACGCGCGCGACGCTAAATTCGTAGTGCCCCGTGTCGTGTCCCCGCGACAGAGAGAGAGAGAGAGAGAATCCGCGTACGCGTTCGCCACGGTGAGCGCAGGGCCCGTGAGGACCATTAATAAAACGTCATTTACTACTAAACGATTTCCCGACTTTTCCGGGCGCGCATGGAGCGAGCGAGCGAACGGTTCGTTCACGGCAATTCCAACGTCGCGAGGGTAGCAAGAGGCTGCGTGTACATGATTCAAATTCCCGGTACTCCAAAGTTACCGGGGGGAAACGTCCTCGTCGCCGGCACTACGCCGCCTCCGCCGCCGCCGCCGCAGTCGCCCCCGCGGGCTGCACTCGTCCTTCTGGCTGTAGGTAGTTTCGTTTGCATGCGGCGCAACGCGCGGGGGCTCGCCAAGGGTTCTTAAGTGTGTGTGAAGACTTCGGAGGCTTGCAGCGCATCGCGCATTGCAAGGAGAGAAAAAAGTTTTCTGAAATATGAGCGTAAGCGTCACACGCAGCTGCAGGTGCATCCGACTGCATACTGTCGCACCGCGGAGGCGGCGGGTCTCACCCCTTCCGTTCCCGCAGCTCTCGTCGCGGCTCGCTGATATTCCCTTCGATCTCGCGAGCGTATTCGCGATTGATAACGCTGTCGACACAGTGCTGGTAACGTTCCTGGATGCTTCTCTCTCTCTCTCTCTCTCTCTCTCTCTCTCTTCCTCTCCTCCATACATCCTCACCCCCTCTCTATCTATCTATCTATCTATCTGTCTGTCTATCTACCGGAGCGTTCGATAACTGTTGCGAGCGATTTTCGCGCACATCGTAGGTGCACCGAAAACATTATTGACAACCGCGTCGCGCGGCGGACGGAAATATCGCGAGACTGCAGCGGTGCATTCGGGCGCGAGAGATTTTCTAATTTTCGCGGGAGGTCGTTTCACGCGTCCCCGTCGCGGCGGAAACAACAGTCGAGCCAACCAGCCAGTCGGTCGGCCAGCCAACCAACCAACCAACCAACCAACCAATCGACCGACCGACCGACCGACTGCTCTCGTTGTTACGTTACGCGTCGAAAACGCATTCGCGCGCGTCAGTTAAACGAGCGCGGTCGGTGGATTCTGCCGACGAGTCGTCGGATCGCTTTTTGCACATGAATATCTCCGCTGGTCCTCGCGCTGTTGTTACCGCGGCGGCGGTCTGCGGAGTTTTATCCGTCAGTCGAGGTTGAGGTTTTATCCTACTACGGCCTCTCAGATAATTGAGGGCGTTACGAGGCGCACGTGATTCCGGGGGGTAATTGGATAACGCGTGGCGGGACGCGAAACTTTTGATGCACTTTGCGCGCCCCCTTTCCTCCCTTCCCCCTCCCCCCGAGCGACGTTGCATCCTCCTTCCCTTTCTTCTTGCCTTTGTTCGTTCTTCGCCTGCTCACCTCCGCCGTCCTCCTTCGCCTATCCATCTCCGCGGAAAGTTAATTTGTAGAAGGCTCGTGGAACACGTAGTAGAATAAATACATTCTTCCGTTTAACGGCGCGACTCGTGCAGGCACGCCATATCGGTGTCGTTTGTCATGCACGAAGCACGAGCAACGACATTATCGCGTTCGCGATTAATACCCCTGACAAATCGAGGCGCAAAAAGGGAAAGAAACGGCGGAAGTGCAACGGACTCGGAGAGACAGAGGAGGGAGGGTGGCGAGACAGCAAAGAGAGAAAGAAATCAAAAGGAGGAAGAGAGAGAGAGAGAGAGAGAGAGAGAGAGAGAGAGAGAGAGAGAGAGAGAGAAGGAGAGAAGAAGGGAGACTGCGTCCTGTCCTCGTTTCGCGAGAAATTATCGACGCGCGACCCACGCCTTGAAATTGCGGCGCGTTTACGGGGGGTGGCCGCGCACTCTACGTACTTCTTCCGTAATTTTGTCCGAGCGACTGAGTCCGCGTACGCAGTAAAATTGTATGTAGGGTACGCGAGAAAGAGCGGTGCGCTTGGAGAGGTGAAATCGGACGGCTAGCTATTTTCCGCGCGGAGAGCGAGGGGTAGACGATACCCGATAAAACGTGGGTGAGACACCGAGAGAGAAGTGGGGAGACAGGGAGAGAGGAAGGAAGAAGTACATTCGACGTTCGACGAGCCTCGGACAAGATGTTGCGCGCTCGTAATATAGCCGTCTCCTCCAGCAATTCATCGTCGTCGTCTTCCGCGAGAGGCGCGCCCGCTCCTCAACCCCCTCGAGTCGCTCTCTGTTCCAGCTTTACCCTACTTTCCCCTATTACTCGGCACGTCCCCGAAACATCGCGTCCCTTTTCCGCAATTTTACCCGAAACGCGCGCGTGTCGCCGCCCAGGTAAATTGTGCCGTATCACGGAAACCGGGTCACTGTTACGCGGTCGTTTATTCACGGGGAAACAAGTAGCAGGAAGGAGCCGCCGTCGGCACCGCCGCCGCCATCGCCGCCTCCGCCGACGCCATCGCTGTCGTTGCCTCGAGCGCGATAAGACAAGGGAAAGACCGAGGAAAGCGAGAGACGACGGTGCAACGCATAAAGCTTCGCGCGAGAGAAAGTCAAAGCGCGCCAGCGTCTTTCGGTAGCGCCATTCTAATTGGGGCAGGTGTTAATTAAGGAGCGCGAGAGCGCTCGGTTTCGCGCTCAGGCGACGTTGACGTCGACGTTGGCGACGTGGTGCGCGCTGCGCGAGCGGCTCTCCTCTCGACAGGACTTTGTTCGCGAAAATAATGATCTTTCCATTATCCGACATGCCGCTGTCTCTGTCCTTCCTTAACCATTGTCCTCTTCATCGTCCGCGTTATCGTCTTTATAGTCGTCACTCTTCGTGGGACGCGGCCTCTTCCCTTTTTTCAGCGCGCGCCCACGTTTGCGAGTAAACGCGACGGAGGTGCGAATGAAAAATGCACGGAAGATTACGAGTACAAAGGGTGCGACGAATTACTTTTTGGCCGTGTGAGCGAGAGAGCAGAAGTGCGCCTTGTTTTTCGACATCATTAATTCAAACTCGCGGCCGCGCCACGTTCGAGTGGCGGATATCGCGCGGTGTAATTACCGCGCGTGATTGGCGTGACATTTATGCGCCTATTTCCACGAGTCGGCTACACGTGTTTGACACCGGCGACGCGCAGACGACAACACTGTCGTCATCGAGATGGACGGAAAAATTCGGCCGTTAATTAACGTCGCCGCGCGCACGACGCGAAATCATCGCGCGGATGAGGTCGACGCTGCGGGCCCCTCGCGATTCTTAAAGTCGTGTCCGTCGCCGTCGAGTTTAGCCGTGTTGTGCCGTCATTGGCATGGCAACGCGGTGACTTCGCGTTGCTCATCGGGACGACAACAACAATGCGTCTAAAGCATTGCTTGACAGCGCTCCGCGCGGTGCGAGGACGCGGGCGGAGGTGTAATTCTCGTAATGAGTTCTGAAATGACTGTGCCTGACATTATATGACGTATATGACGAGAGAGAGAGAGAGAGAGAGAGAGAGAGAGAGGGAGAGAGAGAGAGAGCTGTCGGCTCTAGTTTTCACGGCGCATCTCATTTATCGCGTCGCGTTGCGATATCGTCCGCAAACTCGATATATCATTGCAAATGAACATTGTGAGCGGAGAAGAGAGGACGAATATATTCGTCTTCGGGGCGCGACATTCGAGCGGAAAGGAATTTTCGGCGAATACGAATCCGTTGTCCTTGTTTGTATTCACTCTTGGCACTCTCTTATCGAGTATTATTTGTATTGTATACTCTGCAGAGTACAGTCAGCGTATTTTTCGCTGAAATGTGCTGCGCTGGCGGTTCTGTTAAAAATACAGCACTGCAATCAGCTGAATCTCGCTGAAGAGATCAGTTAATAGCAACGACTATTCCCATTATATTGATGCACTTTGCGAACACAGACATTGCACGCAAGGCGCATGAAAGCCGATAATTCCATCGTCACAAACGCAGAAAGTTGCACTTAGTATAACGGATTTTACTGTGAATCTTATTTCCGCTGATCAAAAGCAGTGAGAAATAAAAAGGAACAGTAAAGTTGGGATGTTCTCACTGAAAATCGGTCATTCAATCAGAAACATTTTTATCCACTTTGACAGAGTAATATGCCGTTGAATATGTCAAGGGAATGATTTAATGTCATTTACAAAGCTGTTGTCACACACTTTTCGATTATTAATAACCGTCATTACACAGTCGTTACTTGAGACTTACATCAAGTGAGACCCTCAAATTTGAAGGTTTATTAGTTAGATGCGAATCTTTCAGCTAAATCACGATTAAAAATACAATGTCGCGTACATCATACGATTCGACTGAAAAGCTCAGATCCAACTCTGAGTAACTTCCACATAAGACAAGTTTCAAGTAACAACTATTAATACCAAATTGTAATCTAAGAAAGTAAAATATTGTTATTATTATCTCAGGTTGAATTGGCGGGACTAGAAATTCGTCCGATCCACGAGAGTCGATCGCGTCCCGCTTTTCGAAACGCAAGATGCACAATTGGACGAAGAGACACACGTCACGGAGAAGGTCTCAATTCGATTGCGAATTCGCTCCGAAACGATTTCCCGCGATAACGGGTCTCGTTAGCCTCCAAGAAAAAGAAGACGTTTCGCGCGACGTTACGGACGGTCCCATCGGAGGCGCGTCGCCGTGTCGTCGGCGCCGATCCGTCATCGGATAATACGATTCGATCAGAGGTATATCGCGCTAATGAGGCACGGGGCGCTCTAGCCGAAAGATGATTAATGAAACTCGTCGGCCAGATGAAACTCTTTGCTCTCTTTCTCGCTCGCTCTCGATGCACGCCGTGCAAAAAGCGTCTCCCATCACTGTCATCGGGCCTGAGACGTCGTAAAAAAAAAAGAAAAGGACGATAAAACCGAGCCACAGTGTTGTGAAGAGCCTGTTTTCATGAAAAAACGCCGTTTTACGAAATGTGACATAGAAAGTTTTTCCTTTTACAGACCAAAAGTATAATGTCTGAAATATGATAAAACATATAAATAATTTTTTTATCAAATATTGACCTAACAGTTTCAGAAATTGGAGCGAATTAAAACAAGAAAACATGAGTAAAACGTGAGTAAAAACTTATATTAAGGATTTTCTTGTTTTATTTATTTATATAGTTTTCATTTGAATATAATATAAATTCATTTTAGTATAGTTTTTGTTTTTAGTAATAAAACATCAATCATATGTAATAATATCCTATGTTATTAATATTGATAGTAAAAATAAATAGTGTACCACTTTTTTCGCAATTAATACATCCCTTCCCCCTAACTGTCTTAATTGTTCCAAATTTGGTCAGTGATTATAAGGAAAACATTATTTTCCGTATATAATTTATGTATATAAAATTTTAGATCGATATCTTGAACAGATTTCAAATACCGATTTTTGTTCATAAGAACGGACTGTACGAAGGTGTGACAGTAACATTTGCGCGCTGCCGCGGAGTTAAACTGTCGTTATTAAATGATCGGAAAGTAACGGGACTGTTAATTAGAGGTGCGCGCTTTTCTCTCTTTTTCTCTCTGTCTCTTTCTCCCACCTTGTTTCCTTTTTCCTCCCTTTCGGACACGAAGGCCGGCTGGCGAAATCGCGGCTGCCGGGGCTTTTAAATTCGCGTGGGAAATTTCGACTCGAAATCACCACGGGCGATGGAGTTGGCGCGCGAGCGACTCGCGCCTTCCCGGATAAGGGTTTAAAAATGCCCCCGCGGATCGACTTCCGGACTTTCCGGACTCGTTTGTTGCTCCGCCACCGGCCGGCACGCGGTGACTCGATGGGAAACTTAATTATTACGCGTCACGCGAACTTCTCATTATATCGCGCCGTGTTCTCGAGTGTGTCGACGGGCTCGCACGATTCGAAGACAGCTATAGCCCGCGGTACACATCAGGCCTCATTAGCCTTAGTCGAGAACAGGGCCGAGATGGAGCCACCGCGGAAAATTACTCGTACACCGACGAATATCAACGGTGCGAACTGTGTGACTGAATGCGTTACTGAGCAGTCATTTCTTGCACTGAGAGAAAAATTGTTGATAATTTAACAAGATACCCGTAACAAATGGTTTGTTGATATGGGACAGCGAATGAGTCCACAATGAGAAGATAAATTATTTGTTACTTTCAATTTGCTGCTCTAAGCTGTACTTCTGTGGTGGAGACATGAATAGACCAGAAAAAACGTGACTTAGGTGACTTATCTCAGGTGATGTATGCTTGTTAAAACGACAACTGTTGAGAAATATAACTGTTTTATCTGTTTGCCTAGCGATCGGCAAAAGTGTCTCAGTGTTTCTCAGAAACACACAGAAACCGAGATCTTTCTCAGTGCGCTAACGAAAAACAGACGTCGCGGGTGTTGCGCGAAATTGCGCGATGTGGGCATTACGAGTCTCGTGCAAAAGTTACGTAGCTCGCCAAGTTCACGATCACTTCCGCGCGACTTGCACGGTGAGTTCACGGCGGATAAGATTCCAGTGTCATCCGCAGAGTCGCTCGCACCCTTCCGTACCCTTAAGCCACAAAGGGCGGCAACACCCGCCCTTTTCAGCTCGGATTACGGGGATCGCGCGCCATTTTTCGTCGGTGACGCGAGTTACGGGGTTAGAGCCGCGCGCGGAGATAAGCCGGCAGGATCGATGAGGCCGGCGCGTTAACGATCGGCATCGACGGACGGGCTATCGCGTTCGGGCCCATCGCCCTTAACGCGCCGTTAGGATCCGCTTTCTCTCTCTCTCTCTCTCTCTCTCTCTCTTTCTTTCTCTTTCGTTATCCCGTTTCCGCCGCGACTGGTAACGCGATGCCTTTCTCCCAAGATCGTGTTTTCTTGCGGGATATCCGACGTAGAATCACTGTCCAATTGCTACCCCGTAATCAGGGGTCACGGCGGTTAAACGTCGTTAGACACCGAGCTAGTCCAAAAGCCGCTAAGAGAAAGAGCGCTCACCACGGCCCTCGTGAAATATCCCGCCGATCGAATGCTCACAGCAGCTCCCGCCGGGCTCCGAAAAGCGAGCTTGCAACTTTTATCCTCGACGTTTCCGCGGAATTCTAGTCGACACGATGTGAACTGCGTGCAGAAAAAGGCAGAAACTGTCGTCGCTCTCCTTTTTTGTGCAAATTAATATTTTCTCCGTCGCGATTATCAATGAAATCAGGCGGATTCTCTCCTTTCTTTGCTACTTTTTGTCTTCTCTAATTAGCTCCCGAGGTGATGGCCTTCATAAAATATCCTCTCGATCGAATACTCGATAGAGCACCCCCACCGGGGTCGAACGAGCGACCCTGCAATTTTTACCTTCGACTTTCGCGCAAAGTTCTACCACGGACGACGCGAAACACGCGCAAAACGAGAGGGTGTCGATTTTCCCTGTGCAAATTGATTTTCCCTCTTTCGCGATTGTCAATGAAATTAGGTGGATTTTCCTGGACTCTATCCCTTCCAGAAATCATTTTAAAGTACTGTCGTTCCTTTTTGGGATTCACTTCCTTGAAAGTTAGGAACAATTAGTCCTCTCAACTCATTTAAATAAGAATTATATCTATATTAAGAAGGTACATTATAAATTTTTATTAAATATTATCTACAAACTCAACAGAATTACGGCAAATGAATTAAATTATACTTTCGAATTTCAATAATCTAATTTTAATATCTGTTATATTTCATATTCTGAATTCCCTCTTCGATAAAATATCTCCAAATGTGGTTATGAGCCAATCAGAATATTTATAAATCACATTTATCGATAAAGCAGAGTTCAAAGCAAGGATCTTTTATGATAATAAAGTTATACAAAAAAATATCATGTTTTTTTCATTGTAATCTTTTTAGAGATTTGAGCCGTAAGATGATAATATATGCATCTACCTATTTATCTATTTATCTATTCATTTATCTCTTTATAATCAGTGTTCGAGATAATGTGTGTTCGACCCTTACAAACTGTAATCTTTATTTCGATTTTGGAAACACGCATAAAAATAAATAGAGCGTAAGTCGCTTTTCTTCTGAGTAAATTTATTTCCGTCCTTTCGTAATTATCAGTGGAATCAACTGGATTCTCTTTTTCTCTCTTTCTCTCTTTCTCTCTCTCTCTTTTTGTTTTTCTTTAATCACCACCTAAGATCGCTGTGGGACCTCCTGAATCTCAACGAGAGCTCAATAATCGCGCAAAGAGTGCGTGGACCACCTCCAAGATCAAGAGGCTTTGCGCGCGTCTTGCACACAGAAAAATATCATTCTATCGCTAAGAAAAGCGACTACTCAGTATATTTACCTCCTTTTAATAGTTATTTTCAACAAAGAATATTTTCTTGATAAAAAGATATTCTCATCAAAAATTTTAAGGAAACTCATTATATCATGTACTCAAAACAAGAATGTATACAAAACTTTGTATAATACGTAAACCGAATTTATATTTGAATCTAATATTCCTGAGAGAGTTATAAAGCTTATTAGGATCCAGGATAAATTTTGAATAAATTTGACATTTATGATAAATTTGTGATAGATTTGCGAATATATACTGAAAAAGGAAAATGTGTTTGATATTTGTGTGCATATATATATAATCCCATAGAAATAATTACTTTAAATTATGGTGAAGAAAATCACCTTTTAAATTAAATTCTACTATAATGTTAGTGATAACAACCTAACCTATGTATGTTACTATCACCATTTTCGTGTTGGAACAACCAAAACATATGGTTGGAATAAAAAATAAATATAATTTTGACTAGATCAAGCGTTTCTTTTCTCTCAGTGTATAAACTTGAAACTAGTAACGTTTATTTGAATGCAGTATCTTTCTGTGTGTGACGACTATTGGAAATTGCCGAGATGAGCAGTAGCAAGCTGGGGACTAACGAACGAACGAACGGACGAACGAACGAACAAATGGATGGATGGACAGAGAATTTGGCGACAAGGTTGCGCAGAATGGACTTTGTCAATACATGTCGCGCATTCGAGATAAGATTAGTGCGCTTCGTTGCAAGCTTCGAACAAGCGCGTTAACCGTGCAGAATCATAAAGCCGGATGTATAATTGGCATGCGGACCGCAGAATTTCGCGTTGTTATGCCGTATTAATCCTATTGTGAACGATCTCTTCGGCATTATCCTCTTGGGAATAATCCTCGCGCGCAATCGTATTCCAAGTGTGTTCGCGCGACGCGACGCGATGCAATGCGATGCGCCGGACGAAAGCATCGATTACCAATCCGTTTCAGAGCGGGACCACTGGCCGGCCAAGGGGAAACTTCCGCCTAATCGAGTACCTGGTCTCGTATATGTATATCAATCGTCGCGCGAAACAATCCGCTCACGAGGACAAGATCTTTCCTCTCTCGCGTCCCTTTCAAATCTCTTCCACGTATTTCCGCCGCGACACGATCCGAGACGACCCGAGTCAAAATTTTGGTTCTATTTTTGATCTCAACGTTCCATGTAACCTCAACATTCCATGCCTATTTTCGCACTCTGAAACCTGTATTAGCTTCTCTTGATGTCTACCTACTGACTTTGTCAAGAAGTCCTCTTTAGAACCTATAATTTTGTGCGTCCTCTGCCTTTAAGACTGACTTCTCCAATTCTTTTTTCGTGGTAAGTTAATTAACTGTTAAATCACATTTGTTTCTCTGTTGTTGTTTTCCCTCATTTCCAAATTAGACAAAGACAGACATATGATTTATTTGTTAGTTAGCTTAGTAAGAGATTGGAATCAGTCTTTAAAGATAAGTGGAACTTCAGTTTCCATATGTATTAAATATATACTGAGATCAGATTCATCAGAATATACAGATGTTGGAAAAGTTTCGGTTGAAAGTAGGGCTACAATCTTGATTCGGGGATTGAAAGTCCCGAGAAGGACATCTGGAGCAGCGCGATCGCGCGATGATGAATTTAATTTCGTGGCGACGCGCGCGCGTCTGAATCGAGGGATCTCACAGGACTCGTTGCGGAGCTGAGGATATTCGGGGAGCAGCGTTCGAATGGACAAACGCGACGTACGGAATAGTCGAAGTCATTTCATCGTGACCGATTTACGTCCGCACGCAAGTACACACGTCTGTTTATACGCAAGTGCAAACATCTCGGTGCTCGCACAACACCGTGTGTACACAAGTCCCACATGCGCACCGCAGCGCTTTATACGTGCCAGTGCAAATCAGGTCGCGTTTAGGCGGGATCAAATTTGAAGCGCCGGAGGAGACGTCGATTATATCGTCGCGATCGGAATTAGTGGAGTTATTTGCGCGCGTCTTCCTCTCGCGCGATTTCCCGCCACCCCCGCGGGCGTGAGACGAAACACTCGAACGGCTTCTTCGCGTGGCTGTATCCGTGAGAGTCATTGTACCCCTCGATACAGGACGAGCGCGTCGTCTTCCTTCATTACGAAGGACAGAAATTCCTCGCTGAATTTTCGCCCAAACTTTTCGCCAGCTTGTTTCGCCGTTTTTAACGCGCGTCGCCCCCCTCGAGCGGGGCACCGGCACAGTCGCGCCACGTTAGCGCTTTAGCAGATAAGATACACACAGGATTAAGCGATTTCCACGGTAAGCCCGCCATTCCGCGCGAGCAGCTGTTCCTTTCGCACGGCCCAATCATTAATCGCCCCGCTGCTAATAGCGGCCGGCACTTCAACCCTACTTTCAAGCCTGGCCATTAAAACGAGTCCGAAAAGTATCTCTCCCAATCTCCACACGGCGCGTAAGCCTCACATGTCAAATCCGACGACGAGGTGCGGCGAGAACATACGCAGCCACGTTATTTTTAGGCCGCTGCCATGTTTGCACGTCTGAAGCTCTACCTTTCATGAGAAGCTCTACTTTCGGTAATTACACCATTCCGACAATACGATGGTCGTCGAAAAAGACGTCGTGTTATTTTTGAGGCGCCTCTATGTCCGGAGAAAGCAAATTCTACGGGTTTTCAGCACCGTCGCAGATTGCGTTAAGCGTAATTACTGAATCTATAAGTGTCTGACGCCTCGAGAGCGACCTCCTTTTTCACTGTATTTGTTAAATTCATTACGAAACATTCGAAAATATATTCACGATAATGTGCCAATATGTCAGTATTCTCCACATTTGTGTGTGTGTGTGTGTGTGTATATATATATATATATATATATATATATATATATATATATATATATATATATATATATATATATATATATATATATA
>NW_022639477.1:709689-710309 GCF_010583005.1 Odontomachus brunneus
ATATATATATATATATATATATATATATATATATATATATATATATATATATATATATATATATATATATATATATATATATATAGGGTGTTATCTTAGAGAAAAAAATCTCCTCTTTTCTCTATTCTACGAGGATTGTTAGAAAAAAATATGCAGGGAGAACAAAATTCAAAAAGTACGTGTGAGAAAACAAAATGATTGATCCAATTAAAATTATTATTTTTTGGTTCCAACCATATATTTTTATTGTAGCGCGAATGGTAGTAGTAACACGCATATAAGATTATTATAATAACATTATGGTAAAATTTAAGAAATAAATGGCTTTCTTGGCCAAAATTTATAATAATTATTTCTCTATGCGCTGATAATTTCAAATACCAACCACTTCATTCTCAATGTGGTTTAATATAGAGATAGCGCGAACTTGGTCACGTCTTTAATATTGTACTTCAGAGGCCTGTATGAAGTTAGCCCCCCACTTTTCGAATTTATTAATTTTGACAGTTGTGCTGATTTGTGCTAGGTTTGTGCTACATTGTGCTCGAATTATAAATTTTTAATACGAAAAATGAGCGAGAAAAATGGAAAAAACCGTTTTTTTTGGTAGCCCCCCACTT
>NW_022639477.1:716755-716948 GCF_010583005.1 Odontomachus brunneus
AAAACTATTTAAATTAACTATTTCTTTAGAGTTCCGGTTTGTTTTACAATAGTTCTAGAGTTCTATATCATATATAACAATAGTTTAGAGTTCCGGTTTGTTTTACAATAGTTCTAGAGTTAAAAAAAATGGCGCCAAGTCTTGGCACACCATATTTCAAAATGTGCCATTTTTTTTGCAGTTCTGATACCCT
>NW_022639477.1:717922-719340 GCF_010583005.1 Odontomachus brunneus
TTGAAAAGTTCTAGAGCTCTTTGCAACAATTTTCAATAGTCCCGATCATTAGATACAAAAAAAAAGACTTTCAAAAAAAAGTGCGCTAAGTTCTCGCAGCGCACCTAATCAAGAAAACTATTTAAATTAACTATGTCTTTAGAGTTCCGGTTTGTTTTACGATAGTTCTAGAGTTCTATATCATATATAACAATAGTTTTAAAGAAATAGTTAATTTAAATAGTTTTCTTGATTAGGTGCGCTGCGAGAACTTAGCGCACTTTTTTTTGAAAGTCTTTTTTTTGTATCTAATGATCGGGACTATTAAAAATTGTTGCAAAGAGCTCTAGAACTTTTCAAGAGGGTATCAGAACTGCAAAAATAATGGCACATTTTGAAATATGGTGCGCCAAGTCGTGGCACACCATATTCAAAAATGTGCCATTTTTTTGCAGTTCTGATACTCTCTTGAAAAGTTCTAGAGCTCTTCGCAACAATTTTCAATAGTTCCGGTCTTTAAATACAAAAAAAAGACTTTCAAAAAAAGGTGCGCTAAGTTCTCGCAGCGCACCTAATCAAGAAAACTATTTAAATTAACTATGTCTTTAGAGTTCCGGTTTGTTTTACGATAGTTCTAGAGTTCTATATCATATATAACAATAGTTTTAAAGAAATAGTTAATTTAAATAGTTTTCTTGATTAGGTGCGCTGCGAGAACTTAGCGCACTTTTTTTTGAAAGTCTTTTTTTTGTATCTAATGATCGGGACTATTAAAAATTGTTGCAAAGAGCTCTAGAACTTTTCAAGAGGGTATCAGAACTGCAAAAATAATGGCACATTTTGAAATATGGTGCGCCAAGTCGTGGCACACCATATTCAAAAATGTGCCATTTTTTTGCAGTTCTGATACTCTCTTGAAAAGTTCTAGAGCTCTTCGCAACAATTTTCAATAGTTCCGGTCTTTAAATACAAAAAAAAGACTTTCAAAAAAAGGTGCGCTAAGTTCTCGCAGCGCACCTAATCAAGAAAACTATTTAAATTAACTATGTCTTTAGAGTTCCGGTTTGTTTTACGATAGTTCTAGAGTTCTATATCATATATAACAATAGTTTTAAAGAAATAGTTAATTTAAATAGTTTTCTTGATTAGGTGCGCTGCGAGAACTTAGCGCACTTTTTTTTGAAAGTCTTTTTTTTGTATCTAATGATCGGGACTATTAAAAATTGTTGCAAAGAGCTCTAGAACTTTTCAAGAGAGTATCAGAACTGCAAAAAAAACGTCACATTTTGAAATATGGTGCGCCAAGTCGTGGCACACCATATTCAAAAATGTGACATTTTTTTTGCAGTTTTGATACTTTCTTGAAAAGTTCTAGAGCTCTATGCAACAATTTTAAATAGTTCTGGTCATTAAATACAAAAAAATAGACTTTTAAAAAA
>NW_022639477.1:721527-738327 GCF_010583005.1 Odontomachus brunneus
GAAAAAAACGATTTTAGGCAGAAAAGAAGAAAAGTAAGATTTATATTCGTATAAGTCAACCAAACAATATATAATTATATATCTGAGTTGCTCTAGGCTAGCACAAGTTAGCACAAGCTTAAGTTTTGCCAGCACAAGAATTTAAAGTGCACTTTACTCTTGACCGCGGCCCTTCGCGCTCGAAACCTGTGTCATTAATCACGACTTCTAGACTTTGGATCGACTCAGAATTGCATATCTGAGTTTTGCTAGCCTAGCACAAGTCAGCACAAGCTTTAGTTTCGCCAGCACAAAAATATTAAAGGTATTTTATTCTTGATTTTCGCAACCTTTCGCACGCGCAACTTGATTGATCAGAATAATATTAAATTACACGGAAGTAAATAAGAGTCGTGATTATAATGACAGGTTTCGAGCGCGAAGGGTCGCGGTCAAGAATAAAGTGCCCTTTAAATTCTTGTGCTGGTGAAACTAAAACTTGTGCTGACTTGTGCTAGGCTAGCACAACTCAGATATGCAATTCTGAGTCGATCCAAAGTCTAGAAGTCGTGATTAATGACATAGACTGCGAGCGCGAAGGGCCGCGGTCAAGAGTAAAGTGCCCTTTAAATTCTAGTGTTCGCGAAACTGAAGCTTGTGCTGACTTGTGCTAGCCTAGAGCAACTCAGATATATAATTATATATTGTTTGGTTGACTTATACGAATATAAATCTTACTTTTCTTCTTTTCTGCCTAAAATCGTTTTTTTCGTTTTATTCCTTTCATGATTATTTTTCTAAGATAATACTTTAGCACAATGTTAGCACAACTTAGCACAACCTAGCACAATAAAAAAAATTTCGAAAATCAAAAAGTGGGAGGCTACCAAAAAAACGGTTTTTTCCATTTTTCTCGCTCATTTTTCGTATTAAAAATTTATAATTCGAGCACAATGTAGCACAAACCTAGCACAAATCAGCACAACTGTCAAAATTAATAAATTCGAAAAGTGGGGGGCTAACTTCATACAGGCACTTCAGAGCCTTTCTTTATTAGGTTAAGTATGACAGCATAGAGAGACAATCTGTTGATTAGTCTTTGTTTGACGATGCGCCAAAGTGAACTCTGCGAGCGATGGGCACTTGCATATGGTTACACCAGCAAAGAACACTGAACTGAACAGTTTCATTGTTTCTCACACTTTTCTTGACATAATTTCACCACAATCTTAAGGACTTTTAGCACCGACTAATAATCGTCGATGAAACCTGAGTCCACCACTTCACCCCGAAAACAAGGGATAGTCAAAGCAATGAACGCAAAGAGATACTCAAAGCATTCATATTGGTGTCGAATAAAAAAAAATGGAAGGCTATGAAATACGGCAATAAAGATTTCAAATCAAATTCGCGCTATCTCTGTATTACACTTTTCAAATTAGTCTCGTAAAGAAAAGAAGAAACTGATTTGTAATTCTCTAAAATAACATACTATACGAGTACATGTGAAAAATCCAAATGTGGCACGATAATAAAACATTATATATTATAAAATATTACAAAACAGAGAGCTTAAGAAGAAGCTTCGGAATTTAAGACTCACTAGCCTCTTGAGTACGGAATTCGATTACTGGAAAGGAAAATGACATCTTGAAGAACCGGAAGCAGCGTATCGAGGCAAATGAAAGTTTAATTAGTATCGTCGCTCAAGCTTTTGTAAACAAATGTGAATACAATTGTCATTCGCGATATTTGATAACTGTTGCTTGTGTTGAGAATGCAAGCTAAAAACCTCATCGTATGTATGTCTCCACGGCGCTCAAGAGGTCCAGAAGGGCAGACAATAAAAAAGCGACAGAACAAGAGCAAAAAGAGGGAGGACAATGTACGATATATGATATATGGCTGGGAGGGTTTCACATGTAAATCTCGAATATTTAACCCTTACGATCCAGGCGGTTTTTGGGTGACTTTTACGGTCTTTGACCTAGAACTTTTTTGTATATGTGAAAAGGTAGATTGGTAAAATATACGACGTCCTCGCCACTGCAGTGGCTTCCCGGATTGTGAGAGTTAAATATCGTAGGGCACTGACTGAATCGAAGCCACGAGGCCACACGCGGCCCGCGGTCTCGCGGGGGTGGCGAAGATAACACCGCGAAACGTAAGTTGCGAGTCCCGGCGCGCCGGCGTATGTTCTAGCCGGATTGTGCCGTCTTATTACAAAGTCCACTTACACCAAATATGCAGTAATAGGTGCTAACTGAAACAATGGCGAGATAAGCGGTGCACGAGACGAGAGAGGCGCTCGAGGAGGGAATAATTCGAGGAGAGAGTATATGCGGCGTTTCTCGCCGAGCGCCCGTGCACCCCCGATGCGATATAATACGACTCTCTTCTCCGTTCTCTTGTTTACGTAATACCGTTCGTGGACAGCGGACGTGCTTTCGTCGTCATATCTTCGTTTTCGAAGGGGCGAATCGAGTTAAATGATTTAACGAAAGCTGTCGGCAATAGGAACGCGGCGTTTCAGCGAGTGTAACCGGACATGACGGAAAAGAGAGATACGGAGAGAGTGAGAGAGAGAGAGAGAGAGAGAGAGAGAGAGAGAAAGAGAGAGGGACGGAGAGGGAAAGAGTGAGAATGAGAAGGGGAATGAGCGACGTGTTGGGCGAACGCATTCGATTTTTACAGGGGGGATTTTACAGATGTAGCGCGCCGTGTCGCAGCACCTACCGTGGCCAAAATGGATTTTACCCGCGATTTTTCTGTTTCCGACTTTTTTCCCCTTGGCCGTCGGCGAACGACCGGGCGATCGGATTTACAAGGGTCCGATATCGATCGCGTCGTCGGTGTCTACCGGCTTCGATAAACCATTTTTCTCCGACGGTCGCTACCGAAGCGGAATAAAGTTACCCCCGGAATAAAACCCCGGCCCGCGCTACAACCGGCTCTTGCCCGTTGCGTCTCGTATTAACGACAGTGCCGATTTTTATTCGACCGCCTCAGCATCAAGCTGTCGTTGCGGAATAACGCTCTTTTTCTCGGATTCGCTTATAAGAGGAAAAGGCAAGAAGAAGAGCAACAAAGAGAGAGAGAGAGAGAGAGAGAGAGTGTGTGTTTGTGAGAGAGAAATATATATATATATATATATATATATATATATAGAGAGAGAGAGAGAGAGAGAGAGAGAGGTGGGAGGGGGAGGATAAGGAGCGGCTCCCGAAAGGCGGCTTATACCGCTGAATCGACCCTTATCGTTCCGCGAATAGCCACGTGATCGAATTTAGCCGAGATTGGACCGGAACGGGACGGTCGTGCCGGGACTTCCGGTAATCCACTTTCCCTTAAACCGCGGACCCCCCCTTAAAGCAGGATAAATGGTTAGCGCGGAGAAACCGGTAGCCCGAAGTAAATTCTCGGGTGTGCGCAGCGGATTAACTTTCTACTAACTACTCGCATTACGGGAAACAGCCCCGGCGAAATTGGAATATATTTCGCTCCCGTGATGTCGTTCAGCGACGCTCGAAACTGTCATCGGGAAATTGATACCGCGCAGGGCAGGACGGAGGAACAACGACGACGACGATGATGGTTCGCGATCCGGGGAATAATATTCGCGACGACAGAATTACAGCCACGCTCGCCAATCCATGCGAATCGCGCGTTTCATCTCGGGAATATGTCGGGGCTAATCGACTAAACCGCTTCAATTCGCGCTCAATATAACCGATGTATTGACCGGTTCCGCGCAAAAACGAATTACACATTCGACCGAATGACAAATTAGAAGCCAAAATCCCTCGCCTTTCGTGTCACTTTTTTCCGTTTTTCTATTCGTTGTTTTATTCTCGACTTGCGTAAAATCGCCGGCTGATTTGGTCATTCGACACATACGTGGCTAGATCGAGAAGTCAGGAGAGATATCCCGAGAATCAACCGTCGGATATATCGCGCCGCTGAAATATTCGCCACGGCCGCGATCGATACGAGTCGCGGGGTATTTCGGTGAGAGATGAGTCGTGACTTGTGTCTCGCGTCTCGTGTGCAAAATGCAACACGCGCGCGAATTTCGCCGACGAGAAACGTGCCGTCGCTAGCCGATATATACGCTTGGAAGATAATTCAAGTAGAAAAAGACGAGAGAGAGAGAGAGAGAGAGAGAGAGAGAGGGAGGAGAGAGAAAGAGAGAGAGCGCGGCATATTTTCGCCATGCTCGTCGTCTACGGATGGCACGCGTATATTGCGCGTTATATGGAAAGAGAGACGATGAGACAGATAGAGAGCTGTCTGTGATTGCTGACTTGAAGTTTCGAGAGGAGGTCGTTTTACGGGCTACGCAACGGCCACTTTTATGGTGCTCTTATTTTTTACGAGCTAGTCGTCGAATCGAAGGGCGCGCATCCACGTCTTCGACGGCGGGATAATGCAATCTCGTCAACCTTGCGAGAAGGTACGAGAAACGAGGAAAACATACGTCGAGAACGCGGATTTGCCTCTCTATGTCATCATGACGTTGTTACACGCGACGACATTATAATTTAAGAGCCAACACGCCGTGTAAAATTCGCTAATCCCTCAAGTATTCTTCAAACCATCCCTCTTCGAACTTTCCTCAAACTTTTCAGGGACGAGGAGATCATTGCGTGCCATTTTTCTCTGCCCGCGAATGACGAGTCTAAAAGAGACGGCCGTGGGGAAGGGGGAGAGTAGTGGAGAGATGAAGAGTAAATTTGATCTAGAACTTAATTATCCTTTCTGAGCGTATGAGCGATTGACGTTCTCGCAACGGTGTTTCTCAGGCGTGAATCAAACTTGAGAGTAATTAGTTACTTTTTTAATTAATTGTCGTGTTTAACTGACGATTGATGCGAGCCAATTCGACTGGAGGCCGTTTAATTGGCAATTGATTCCAACGAGATTCGATCGAGAACCACTCGATTGACGATTGATTTCAATGAATTTAATTAAGAACCGTTTAATTGACAATCGATATGAGTGGAGGGAATTAAAGATCGTTCAGTTGAATCACTGAATTTGGAAAATTTAATTAAGGGCCGTTTAACAACTTGCTTATAATGAACACTACTGACATGCTCAGAGCGATTTTGATTTGCACCTACTCTATTCCGTTCAGTTTTTATGAGAAAAACGTAGTAATATCAATTTTATTGTATTAGTCTCAGTTTGTCCAGCGGAAGGTGTCAAAGTTAGAGAAAACATCCTCTTATGATCTATATTGAGCAATAGGGGTTCAAACAAAAAATCTCGTCGAGTAGATTCAGCTCCTCGCGGTGCACCCTGAGTAATGCAAAATGATCTACCAATACATATTTATATATGTACATATAAATAATTGATTTATGGCGCCCTTTATCTTATGAACTATAAAACCCAGATATATAAAGATATATTCTGATATATTCATATATTCTGAATCTACTCGACGAGATCTTTCGTTTGAGTTATTGGTATGAGTGTTATCCATAAATGTAACCTTGAGTAATCGAACGCTCTTCGATTAAAGTTGCCCATATCAATCGTCAAAAAGACGGCCTTTAATTAAATTCACTAAGTTCAATTAAACGGCCTTTAATTTAATTTGTTAAATTCAATTATTAACCAAACGCGCGATCTTTGGTGTCTTTCGTTTACATCAATCGTCAATGAAACATTCTCCGATTGATCGTCAATTAATTGAATTGAAAGGTATTTGTTCAAGTCAGTTATCGAATTGATAAACCTAATCGGCATTTTTACAATCCTACGGTGAATTATAATGTTTATTTTGTAATTTGGTTCCTCTTTTCGGATTCTCTTTCGGAACATCGCTCCTGCGAACATGGATCCCGCGTGTATTCGCGAAAGAGCGTGTTTACGCGCTCCTCGCACGATGCACCGCGGATTCTTGGTGCGTTACGCTTAAAAGGGAGCTTCCATCGAGCGTTTCCTACGACGACGACGACGAACTCGAGGGATCGGGGATTCCCAACGAAACCCAACGGCGGATAGCGCCGCCAAGGTACACAAAGTACGTAACGCACTTTCTGTGTACGTACGCGGTTGCGGTGTCGTCTCCGCGTTAACAATATGGTGTACGTATACCCAAGCTACGCTGCGGAATTAGATCGTTCTGCGGCTGCCGCAACCCCCTCGTCATCGTGCCGCGAGCATACGGCGATATTAAATCCGACTGAGGAGGTCGCGCGACACCACGGGGATGATTAATGCTAATCAATATCGCGAGAGTGCTCCGAAACTGTCGTACGATCGTAGCTTATTCCGTCGAACGAACACTTTAAGACGACGTTGCACGCAGAAAAATGTCATTCTACTGCTAAGGAAAACGATTACTCAGACTTTACTTCTCTCAAGTAACAGATATCTTCAACAT
Source organism: Odontomachus brunneus (assembly GCF_010583005.1). Classification (NCBI taxonomy): domain Eukaryota; kingdom Metazoa; phylum Arthropoda; class Insecta; order Hymenoptera; family Formicidae; genus Odontomachus; species Odontomachus brunneus. The sequence goes on from NW_022639477.1 coordinate 727,901, forward strand.
ATGTTTTCTCGATAATGATCGATAAAATATACTCATCACAAATGTTAGAAATGCTCATTATTCATGGTTTCTACAAATTTATTCCTTTTAGGAAAAAACTCTATAGTAAAAATTAGCATAGAATTTTGTAACTCGGAAATTGATTGGCGTTTGTCATAATTTCATCTCACATGTGTCACTTATATTTTAGGAACTGAAATGTGCTATTAAAATTTTTTCTGTCTCTAGCGAAATTTACTGTGTTCTCTAGCAAGATGGACTTTATTGATAGTCTATCTTTTGATTATTAAAACAGTAAAATGAAAAAGAATTTGTATGAAAAGAGCCTCTCCGTGCATACTTAGAATATTATGGTAAATAACATCTACTTCAAAGTAATATATATTTTTCTGTGTGCAGTCACGTTGCTTCTCGACGTATTGTAAGCATAATACAAGTATAGTCGGCCAAGTTGCTATCGGCCATGTCGAGTAGATTTCGTTCTGACATCAATAACTGCACAAATATATGTAAGCTACTAACTCTCCGTTGGATGTGGATGCGGTATTTCTTTTTTCGTTTATTCGTGGACTCTACGTTACATGACGCTCCCCGAGTCGAAATTTTGATGCTACTTTGACGCTCTTAAAAATAGTTTGATAATCCTACTTAGATAATCTACAACTTAGGTGAAACCTATTTTGACAATATTCACACTCATTTCCGAGTCGAAATTTTGACCCTATGTTGAACCTTGAATTCTACACCGCAGTAGGAGTTAAGATAACAAAGTAAGTTTAATTTTAATGATATAATTTACTTCTACTTTGGCCCTGATGATGTCTGAAATATATATGCAATAAATAAAATGTATATTTTGTATGCTATTTGACGTTTCTGTTTCGTTATTTATTAAATTTTTAAAGTACTTCTATAAAATACATATATTCTATGTAGGAGCTAAAGCTTCAATAGAGGTTCGCAACTAAACCTACTTTGCTTCCTAAGATTTTACTATTATACCTACTTCGAGAAAGAAAGCGAAAGCGAAAATTTCAGACATTATTAGGATCAAAGTAGGAGTAAATTATATTATTAGAATTAAACCTACTTTGCTTCCTAAGATTTTACTATTATACCTACTTCGAGAAAGAAAGCGAAAGCGAAAATTTCAGACATTATTAGGATCAAAGTAGGAGTAAATTATATTATTAGAATTAAACCTACTTTGCTATCTTAACTCCTACTGCGGTGTAGAATTCAAGGTTCAACATAGGATCAAAATTTCGGCTCGAGTCTGTTAGAGTAAAAAAAATACATTCACTCGTTATTCTCAATTTTCCGAGCCGAAACTTTCGTTCTACATTAGCCCTGCAAGTTCTACTCAACTTAAAGGATTAAGAAGAATCTGGAGACATATTACTATACGGGTTACTGCTCTCCTTCTATGTTACACATATATACCTATTTGCTGTTTTATTCATATTGATATTTAACAGCTGCAGCATATATAATGTTACATATAAAAAATGTAATAAAATAATGAATTTTATTTTCTCATGATTTTTTTGCTCTTGTTTTCTGACGTTGGATATTTTGGTGAAATTTGGAGATGCGAAAGTAGAGAGAAAGAAAGAATTTTCAGGAAAAAAATAACAGTTATGTCCTAAAAAATGGAAATTCAAATATGGCGATATTTGATTGACGTAATTAATTATGAGGATTCTTTAGTGTAGAATCGCTCGAGAAGCTATGTCTTAAAAATGATCCTATTTTTCATGAATAGTCTTATTATAGATATATGAAACGATCGCCGAAATGATTCGCGAGCGAGCAGAAAGTCGATTTCGCCCGGAATGATATTACGAAAGTCTCACGCTGTGATTGAAGAAGACCGCTACAATTTATTTCATCGCGTAGCGACGATAGGCCGATTCCGAGAGAGAGATATGTCATAATATTTCAAAGACACGGACGAGAAATCGCAATCACGGAAACATATCACCGGTCGGAAATTCTTGTTACCAATTGTGACGGTAAATACTTCCACATAATAATCCTTTCAAAAAGCGGAAGGTTCAAATGTTGACAGGTTCAAGATGGAACTCGTAGAGTCCAAGAACAATCATTAACTCTTGGTACATCAAGATCCATTCGATCCAGTTGTAGTTTCGAATTTCTTTTTGAACGGTTCTATATAGTGAGAATTGGTATTTCTTGAATCTTATTTCTTCCAAGAGATTTTACAAATAAAGAGAAAGTTCTCTCTTCAAACAGAATAAATTCATCCATTAATTTTATTAACACCCTTACAATGTACCAAGAGTTAAGAACATATAAATTACTATATACAAGGTGTTAAAAAGGTGGAAACCTCGAAATATTTCGAAAACTAAAGAGATATAAGGAAATGTTTCAAATAAAAGTTATAAGTTGGCCGGATATCTGTCTATCTTGCACTGAGCAGATATTTGCCTATTTTGCCTTCACTAGCCAGACAGTCTCCTATCTTGCTTTCATTGACCGGAATTCATTCTTCAACTTTCAAGTTTTATTATTCAAAAAGTATGTAAGGAAAAAATACTTAATTATAGTGTTTTGAAAAGCTCTTGAGGTGAGCTACAAGAATATTATTAATAAAATTAATAATATTCATAATAATATTAATAAAATTAATAATATTTAATAAAAAATGGGGATTGCTATTTAAAAATCTTGACCTGACCTTGGCAACGGCATCCAAGATGAAACTGATAAGACCAGTAAATATAGATCCTTTTAAACTCTATAACTTATTTGAAAAATTTTTTTATAACTTTTTTAGTTTTCGAGATATTTCGGGGTTTCTACTTTGTTTTAATATCCTGTATACAAGATATAATAAATTTCAACTCGGGAATTATATGATCTCATGATTCGTCGCATTGATTTCAACGAAATTCTACAAAAGTCCACCACCTTATATCTTCCCCATTTGACTTACTGATTTTGCAGCACGGTTTCGATCACTTTTCAGTCCTTTAAGATTTCATTGGCTCCAGGATCAATCCAACTGCGCCAGTATCCGCGTCCAACGGCGAAAAAACTGCATCTCCATCTGTAACAAGAAATAATTTCACCAATTAATTACAGAGCGACAAGATAGAGGAATTATGTATTCAGTTTGATGAGTTTTATCTGCACGTAATGTCATGAATTATCCGACATCTTGTCTGACACATGGTGTCCCATTTTCAACAGGCCAGCCGAATATCTTGAAAACTGAGTCCGATAAATATTTCAGACGAAATTTATAAAGTTTTAAAAGGGAAAAAAGACAATGTCCTTTTTGAATTTTAACTACAGTCACACTGATATTCGCCAAAGACATATGGTGGATCTTGTTTTTTGTTTTTTAAATAGAAACTAGTACTTTTTGTAGCAAATATTAAAAAAATCATTCAGTTCTATGTAGAAAATTCCTAAGACGTGTGTATGACTTAAGTTTATAGTTTATAAGTTACTTAGCATTGAAAAATACATCAACAATGATGAACAGTCATCATTTTCATCAATAATGATGAATTTATGTATGGGACATTCCCTAATATATCACACATACACATATACCAAAAGGACACTTGCATAATTATGTTTCCTTTTATTTGCGCAAGTCTCGATAAATACTGTCGATTAATAATCGTACAACAAAGCACAAAGATATTGCTTCGTTTTACTTATTTGGCATTGTATTTTAAATATATAAAATGTATAGCGTGGCGTCTATGCGAGGACAATGTTAATGGAGTGTAAAAAATAAAATGCAGCGGACGTTTTTTCTCTCTCTTTGTACGTATCGAGCGGAGCCGCGAGAAATATTAATAGGACGATTCGAGAATTTGATTATAGTCGCCTTCATGTACAATATACACGTAGGAGTTCCGAGTTGGCAACCGCGAAGAATGCCGAGTACGCGATTTCGGCGATCGCGTCGAGGAACGTCGAGGCGGATTCTCCGCGATCGAGCGAAGGAGGAAACGAAGATAAACCATCTTCGCGGCCGGATGCGATGTCGAGTCGGATGCATCTGGCGAGGATGCAGCCGGAGAGAAAGCAGCAAGCACGGAAAATAGAAAAGCCGTTATCGCGGTGCGACGCACAGTGTGTTTTAGCGTCGGGGCGATGTTTCAGCGGCGATTTCCGCCGGGGCTCCGATAGGGAACGAGCCGCGCTTTATCACACGTTTCTCACGACGCCGCCTCGTTCTCTAATGATATTCCTCTCGTTCGTTCGCCGGGACACGGAGAGGGAAGAGTTGGAATCGTGTACACACACACATACACACAACACACTCTTCGAAGAAGGACACGCGGAGAACGCGGTCGACGTGTCGTAAAAGAACAGCCTACCCGCTTTTAACACCGAGGCAATCACTGGTCGGAATCGATACTGGACTTTATTGTGGCCGTGAAAAGTTTCGTCGGTTTTTCTTCTTCTTTCTCTTTCTCTTTCTTTCTCTGCTTTTCGTCGAGGACGACTGTCTTTCCGCTTCCTGGGGATAGTTCCGTCCTCGACCGGAATTCTATCCGACACTCTAGAGCGAATTTCTCGGCGAAGAGACGAAGGGTGAAAGAAGAGTGGGACACGCTTCCGCGTCGTTGTCGCGCGAATCGAATCAACTAACCAACCAAGCGTTCGACCGGCCGACCGACTGACTGATTGATCGATCGTTCGCGTGCGCGCACGGATGAAATCGTAAAGAGCGCACTTCGAAAAGACACTAGGGAGTTAATTCGTTTTTCGAGGTTAAATCGCGAAAACATCCTGTTTACACGCCAAGTGTGTCGCGTAAAAAATTTACGGCAAGGCGTGAGGCTCGTGCGCGAAAATCCGAATAAGTAAAAGCTCGTCGGGTGTAAACTCCCGCAAGGTCGTAATTTCCGCGCGCGCGCGCGCATCCTAAGTTCACGGTGGTGGCGGCCGCGGTGCAAAAATTTAAGTTATGCAATAGACCAGCTCCGCGGAACTTTTTGCGGGGCTCCATACGAAGAAAAGTCCACGTTCGATGAGTTACGGTCCATTTAGCAAAACTGTTTACGTTAACTTTCGCGAAAGTAAGAACATAAGCGAAATTCTACGGGACCAAAGAAGTCTTTCTTTTTCTTTCCCTTTCCTGAGCCGCTACAATTTTTTGCCAGCCTTAAGCATCCCGTGATGATCAGAAGTAACATCGCGAAAAGTTGAGCGGGAGGGACCGTGGGAGCGTCGCGCTGCCATCTATTTTCGGGCTTTCGGAAAATTATTCGGTCACGCGTGCTGTTCCAGGGAGTTTTTCCGGATATATGCTCGAACAAGCGGCCGGAATAAAAATATCATTTCGACTACCGCGCGCGCGCGCGCATACACACACACACACACACACACACTCTCTCTCTCTCTCTCTCTCTCTCTCTTGGAGTCGCTCGAAATAAATGCCGCGGATCTAAGGAATGAAAGGATCGTAAATTTCGCGAACGTCGGGGGAGGACTTGAGCTTTCTTCGAGCGGTCGCGCGGGAGACGCGCCCTCCGCGCGCCCGCCGTACTTGAGAGAACTCAAATCCATCGATCAGCCGCTCTTCGCGGGGGTTACCTGGATCAAGGTGAAGCGTCCTCGTGGTGGAAAAAGTGACGGACCCTTTCCTACCGAGAATTTTTCGATAGGGTGAAAAGTGGCGTGTGAAACTTCGAGAAGGAAGAGCGAGGTAGAAACGACTGACACATGTGACAACCCCGCGCGACAGCAACTCACACGCTCGAAGTTGCTCGTTGTCATGCACGTCATGCACGCGTGTCGCATGCCGGCAATAAAGTTCACGCCATTACTATTATCGTTGTTCTTCTCGCGCTATCAATATCAATGCGGAGCGCCGACACAGACGGCGGAAAGGCGACGGTCTCAGCGAATATTCGCTCGGGTATCGCTCGCCGAGCATATCGCCGACAGCCAGTGAACGCGCCACCGCCCACGTAGGTGTCAACTTGGCAGAGTCCATAAACTCGGATAGAAACTGCCAAACATATTCTCACCGGCGTTGCCAGCCATATTCTCCATGCGACGTCCGCCGCCGGCTTCGTCCGCTCGACTTCCCGTCGGCCTTAATAAAAGACGAAACGCCGTGCACACGCGATAAAAACTCGCCGTGGGTCGTTAGCACGTACTACACGTGTACTACCGTCAGCCTGGCCGGAAACTTCCGCCGCGACGCGGTAATCCCCGTAACGCGGAAGTCAAGTCCGGAGACTCATTATAATGTCAGATTTTTTTACGAAGACCTGGAAAACGATCTTACGGCTGACTAGAGTTCCTCTAATAATAAGAATCGAGACCGATGATTCCTGATTGGTCCGCGCCCTGTCCGCCACTATTGCACTATAGTTAGGGATGCGTCAGTGGGAGAAAATTCTAATAGTAGTGAGAGAGAAACCCTAAGACTAAAATGACGAAACACGTTTCTTTCTCATTCGCTATTCTGTACACACTTTCTAACAACTGTCGATATTAGAGTTGCTCAAGTCAGAGTTGGGCACCGTCCACCATTTGTAAGGAAGAAATGAGTAAATGAGAGAGAAGCAACAGCGTGCTCTGTCATTTCAGTCTTAGAACTTCTCTCTCACTTCGCGACCAGAGTTTCTCTCTCACTCTCACTCACGTTATCTCTAAAAATGGCGGACAAGATGCAGACCAATCAGGAATCTGATGCTTTGTTCTAACTCTGACTAGAGGAACTCTAGTCGGTATGATACGCTAATGACGTCTATCATTAGCGTTTGTCATAGTTAATAATTATAATAACACTAATAATAATAGTACCAATAATAATAATAATAAAAATAATTAATAATAATTACAATAATACTAATAATACTATTACTAATTATAATTAATAATTATATAATATATACTAATAATTGAACAATTAAATAATTTTATAGAATAAACCAGTGGAAAGTAACATTTTTTATAAAAAATTTAATTTAATTAAAATAAAAAAGGAACTAAACGTTACAGACATGAAATTACATCCAAAAATTATACGAATATTTAAAATAAACTAACCTCTCTTGTAACTTTCTAGATTAATCTACGTAATTTCACAAGATCGTCTTTCAAAAATGTTTTTGGTATGTTATCATCACGTACAAGACATTAAAAATAACGACATCGTCGTTCATAAACGGCAAACATTGTTAATCGTTTATCATTACCATTTATAACAGCGAAAAAGTTGCAAAAGGCTAGTTTCTTTAAAATGTTTATTTAATTATTGAATGTAATGTAATATGCTCAAATTTTTAACTTCATTTTTATTTTAATTTAATTTTATACAAAAATTGTCATTTCCCAAAGTTTATTATCTAAAATTATTTACAATTATGACAGACGCTAGCAGACATCGTTAGTGCACCGAACCGATAATTGTCAGCAGATGTGTATAAAATAGTGGTAAACTGATTCTATAACTTTATAACGACGACGTGAACAGCATGATGTGTAGTTGCGCAGCTTTTCTATCATATATACGCAACGACAACATAACGATAGAGACACTGTCATTAAAAGTTACAGACGCAGAGCAGGATTCGTTCGATGCTTTGAAGCATTTGCAGTATCCTACCCTCGCTGCTTCTTCACAAATGACCTAACGCATATTTGAGGAACTCTACGGCTGACTAACGAAAAGTTGTACCCCTGTTTCCCTCTCCTCCCGTGTTTATCTCCGAACGTTTATTCGAATCACCTGCGGAACACGGAGAAGAAGGAATTCATACTTGCTCGCAGGATGCTGTCATTAGCGAGAGGAGAGAGAAAGAGAGGAAGATACATGTGTACGTAGAGGATGTCATAAAAAAGAAAAGAAAGATAATCTCCAAACGGTACGAAGACGTTGCGCTATTACTCTCGCGAAATTTTACATAAGTAGTCCGCTCGTAACCGCGGATGTCGTTCCGCGTAAAATATTTCGCGGATGAAGTACGGGGCAGCCACGAAACTTCTTTACGACCCCAACGTGGTCCTTTAAATTCAGCCGCGCGGCGGAAAGAGACGATGAGAGACCGAGGAGGTCGGGAAGCTTTCTCACAATTGGCAGGCGAATGGGCGGTATCAACCTCTCTCTCCCTCTCTGCTTTCTCTCTCTCATTCGCTCTCTCGCTTTCTATCTTGCTATCTTTTGTTCCCTCTCTCTCTGCCCTTTCCTCTTTCTCTTACATTGTCGTTCGTGAGTTCTTTGGCCTGGACGCCGTTTATATCGTCGGATCAATGGGATCGAAATAAGATGGATACAGAGCCGGGGACTCGGCCGTTCTTTCGCCGTTCACCCTCTTCCTTCGGTTTGGGAGACGAGGCGGCAAGAGAGCGAGCTCGGCATGGAACGGAGCTCGGCTTTCTCTTCTTACGGGAACAGATGTAGGGCAGGCGGTCAGCCAACCAGAATCCATCGAATACATAAAACATACAAGCGGTGCCGCCGGCGTGCACCGGAGCGTGAACGTGCACGCGCGCCCGTCTCGTTACATATGAATGCGCTTAAGTAAATGCAGTTCGCGTGCGAAACGAGACGCACGCGAACGTGCGCGCAACACACCCTTGAGCGGCGAGTGAGAAATCGGCCCTCTCGAGTGGCCGCGCTCAATCTCGCGGTCTCGGACGCGCTCTCGTCACCACGGCTGGGGGGGATCCGTCTCGAAATTTTCGCGAGATCCCAGCGATGGCGCGTAAAATTTTCCAACGCAGGCTGTCAAGGGGAAAACAGTGGATCCAGCTCGCGATTTTGAGTTTACATCCGATCGCGGCAATCCATCGATCAACGTCCGCAACAATAAATCGACGAGTGCGCAGCACGTGGCGGACTGGTGCAAATTAGCGGCGGCCAAGCCGGCTGTGGAAATTTGGGGGAGTGATTTCGCCTCATGAATTTCAATGCCGAGGCCGGCAACGGTAGATTAAGATCGGTCGAAATCGGACGCCGGAATCGGCCAAATTGCTCGGCTTCGAACAATTTGCTTATTTATGTAGTTCGATGGAATCGCGATGTAATGATATCTGCCTCTCTTCCTCTCGCCGCCCGCGTCCACCACTCTTTCTCTTTCACTCTGCGATAGCGGCGGCACGACGCGATGTGCGCTCTCTCTCTCTCTCTCTCTCTCTCTCTCTCTCTCTCTCTCTCTCCCCCTCTCTCATTTCGTTTCTCCGTGCATCAACATTAGTCGATTCGCGCACGAGCGGGAATCTATTAAAATATCAAATGAACATTAGCGCGCAATCACTCGTGGTGGATGGCTAATCCAAACCGGGATGAAATATCGTCGGGATCTTTATTCGAAAGCGTTTTATTCAAATAACGGCCGGGCACCTCCGCGCAGCCCGTTAGAACGATGATAAATCGTCCGATCCGACATTTTTCCGCGGAGGCATGTTGCAGACATTAATTACAGAATATTCCCCGGGAAAATCGGAGGCATACAAGTGCCCCCCCGCGCTGGTGGATGTTGTATAAGCAACGGCGTGAGCGCGCGCGCACTTGGCGCGTTCGCTGCATCCCCGAGAGAACTTTCCGTGCGTCGCTGTAATAGCTCTATTTATTGCAGTAATAACTGCTACCACCTACGTACGAGTACCTTCTTGCCAACCAGCAGATACGTATACGAGCACAGAGAAGAGAAACAGAGAGAGAGAGAGAGAGAGAGAGAAAGAGGGAGAAAGACAGAGAAGAAGAAAGAGAGAGACAGAGAAAACGCGAGAGAATGAGAAAGAGAGAGGTATCAGGAACAATCCTCTTATCTGCACAAACGCGAAGGTATTTGTCCCTTCCAACCGCCGTTAATGCTCAGTCGAAATACGAGAGAAAGACCGATACTCCGTACGATCCGTTTGTACTCCGTAATTGCGTCCACGAAATAACGACGACGTATGCATACGACGGCGATGTTGCGCGTCTAAGTAAGCAATCGAGGGAGGAATCGCGATCGTGTGACGCGACGCGTTCTGACGCGACACGACCGACCGGATTTCCCGCACGAAAGGTAACCCGAGTAATCTGCGACACAGCGTTTGAGAATAATTTGATTGATAGGCGACAAGCACGATAGACGGTACAGACGACAACGACGATGACGACGAATAGAGGAAACGCGGTGTATACATGTCCTAATGGCGGAGGGACAATCGCACGACAATGTCGCTGTTTACTCGTAAAGCTAAGTACACGTTTTTCCCGTCACGCGGTTCTCTCCGCGCGGGTTTCGTCAGTTTCATTTTTCCTTTTCCGATTCAGACGATACGAACGACGTTCGGTCGCGACGCGAAAAATATCGATGAGTGCGCTTGAACTCGTAATTGAATGTTGGCTTGATTGATGGCTATTTTAAACAAAAGCAAAACGTTATAACTATCGCGTCAGAAGAGAGGAAGAGAGAAAGAGAGAGAGA
>NW_022639477.1:740210-757479 GCF_010583005.1 Odontomachus brunneus
AGAGAGAGAGAGAGAGAGAGAGAGAGAGAGAGAGCAGACAGACGCGAAAAAAAAGTAGTCTTGTTATACACGACCGAATGATCGACTCGCTGGATTGAAGCGTTCGATTTGCGAAAAAAAGTGAAGGAAGAATAAAAAGGGAGAAAGAAAGAAAAGCACGATGTCGTGGCACAAGTGTCTTCTTGTGTCGCGACGTTCTTGTATCTCGAGTGAGGTGGAAAAGAGAGAAGAAGGGCGGGAGAGCGAGATAGGCAGAGAGTAGCTGGTGGAATTATTATTTATGACCGTGCAAATAATTGCTGAGTAATAATGTTCCAGTTACGTGCTTAATCTTTCATAGAATATCTCGGGGAGTCGGTGATATTTTTACATTTCCAACTCACATCCATCCAGCCGTACGAAGAGATCGCACAAAGTGGATAAGGACACGTTAAGTCGGCCCTAGATGTGTGTGCGTGTGTGTGTGTGTATGTATGCGCGCACACTGCCGTTCTCGTACCGGGTAATAACTGAATTAGCACAATTACTCCACATAATTAACGTCACAGTATTTTCAGTCGTTCACGACGACAATGACGACGACGACGACGACAAATTCGATCGAACGTCCTCCCGCTGTTTCCGTTTCTATTTCGTCTATCCCGATTTCTAATTTCGTCTCTTCGCGATCTCGCGCCACGTTCTTCTTCTCCGAAGAAAATCAACCGCGATTCACACCACTCCGGTTCACCGTCCGTCCAGTCGGCGATTAACGGTCCTTACCTCGACGTGTGTATCGACGTGACTCTCGACGCCAGAACTCCTAGAATTCTGTCCTTCCTCGAATCGCCGATTCTTATCCGAACGAGGGTGGATTATTGCCACCATTTCGCGACCCGCGCACAACCCATAAGGCATGGTGAGAGAGGAAGGGAGCCGTGCTATCACGTGACATTTATTAAAGCGTTATGACGTGCTTTATTGCACGATCTCTGATTCTTATTGTCAATCTTTACCACCCGTTATACACGCAAATGACACGTCGCGCCCGGCGTGATTGTCATCGCAGTCGTGTTTTCTTGTCTCGACTTGTAAAGATTCCCTATCCGAGATTGCGATGCGACACGAGAGAGATCGGCGCGACGCGCCATCGTAGAAATTCGACGGAAATGCTAGACGTCGCAGATTAATGCGTCGATTAATTACGCCCCCTCTTTCCCTCTTTCTTGCGTTATTTCGCCGGGGAATGCCGACCGGTGAAAAAACGCGCATGCCCGCGCGCACGAGAGAAGTATCGTTAAAGGCAAAGTACAGAGTCGTTATCCACAAATTACCGAAGGCGTCGCGCGTTGCACGCTCCGCGCTGGAGACTGTTCTGAAGTGGTATTAAAACTTTTTTATTTATGGATTTTCCGCGAAGACACTCTCCTGCTTTCCTCTCCCTCTCTCCCTCCCTTCTCCGTCTCTACCTCCGGTGCGTTTTTGAATTAACATTTTACACGTGTCGCGTTCGTCGCGCTTAACGTCTCCGACTTCTGCGAGCGCATCGTTTCGACCTGTACGCTCAAAAAATTGTTTGGTTGGTCCAGGTGGAATTCTAAATGCCACAGTTAAAATTTATCGCTATTTTTCGTATCTGCTGGGAAACTATCTGTGATATGTAGAATTTACAGCAGCAGCACTCTAGCAATATCCGCAAGCAAATTTAGGTGGGTATAAGAACTATATATTCGTTTGTCTTTATCGTAGCTAGTCTTTTTTCAATATTAAATGTAAAGGACAATAAGAGTTAAAGCACGGTTCTAATAGTGCTATTAAAACTATTAAAAATAGTGACTCCTTGTAGCGCAAAGGTTCAATTGATTGTTTGATGATTAATAAATTTCTTCTCATTGGAGATTGGGTCACTATCTTTAATAGTTTCAATAGCACTATTAGAACTGTGCTTTAACTCTTATTGTCCTTTACATTTAATATTGATTATACTCAAGAAGAGTTTTTATTTCTTTTAGTTCTAGTCTTTCTTATCTACTATAGTTTATCTTTATAAGTGTGACTACTTTTAATCTGGATGGACATCGCAGAAAGAGATTTTTTAATTAAATTTCATAAATAGTTCAGAGGACTTGGCATACAAATGTATAGATGCTTGATTAACGTGATGTATGAATTTGGAAGAATTTTAGTGTATTGAGTTAAATATGGGGGATCAGATGCGAAAAATTACGAAAAATTAGAAATGAATGCGTAGATAGTGTATAAGCTAAGTAGATAGCTGTGTAGATAACGGCTAAACAAGTCGTTAGGTAGGAAAGTAGGATTTGGGGAGGAAAAAGTGCGTAGATAATAGAGGTTATGGCGTCATAAGGAACGGATAGTTAGGGCAGTGTAGATAATAGTGTAGGCGAGCTTAAATTAGTATGGTAATGCAGAGAAAATTTTGATAGAGGGAATATATAATGGGTAATAATAGAAGATAGAAGCACACAAAGGATGGAGAACGAAGGATACTAGAAATGAAGAGGAAAGGTTTGGTCATTGGATGAAATAAGGAAGCAAAATAAAGGTATACGGAAGAAGGATGACACAAAGACTATAAGGGTGCTATAAGAAGGATGTGCAAGTAAGAAGGATGAAGTGCGAAGAATAAGAGGAAGGTTATAGAATATGGAAAACTCCTTCTTAGCGATATAAGTTGAAGGAAACATGTAAGAAGTGAAGAAAAAGACAGAGAAATCATTTTAAGGAGTTAGTAGGAAATATAGTGGAGTAATGAAACTAACAAGATATGAAAGAAAATTGGCAGGAAAAGAGGATGAAGAGGAAATAAAAAGAGCAGTGAAGAAATCGAACAGAAAGAAGAAAAATAAAGGGATATATAATTAAAAGAAAGGACAGGATTTGAAATATCGCGTATGAGGGCGATATGACATCCGTTGAGTGAAATAGGAAAATGTAATTAGACTTGATAGATAGGGAGAAGATATAAATTATACATCATTATATATAGGTATAAAGGTTAAGTGGAAATTAAGAAGATTGTGCATGAAAGTAGATTACAAGGACATTTAGGTAACGAGGATGATAAAGTATAAAGTAAGAAGATTATTGTAAAGTCAGTTAGAGGGAGGCAATATAATTATAGAGATATATCAGGTAGGTATAAATAAGGAACAGATGAATGCATGTTAAGGAATATAATTGTAAACCAAATTCCCTTTTAGACTATGTAAGCTGAAAGAAAATATACTAATACTGATGCACAAATAGTTCAGACAAATTCTGTCATCTATATTGGTTAAATACAAAATATATGCGATATCGCAGTGTTTATTAGTTATGCACCCATCTTAACTCATTTTTATGAATATAGATAATTGTATAGATATATAATTTATGGTATATAAATAATTTTTGCTGTGATGGCAAGATTATTTTTTTGACTGTAAATTCGCACGCGAGTGAAGAAGCCGAGGAAGCACGTCGAGATCGATTCGTGTTAGCTACGCGAGAGAGACAAAGAGTCGCAGGAATAAATCTCACGAGAGAGTTGCGAGAGAGATTCTCTTGAGAGCTTTTCATTTCTCGCAGTCACGAGTCGTGTTGTCGACATCGATCCTACCGTCAGAAATTGGGCTAACCGGCCGATCGTGATGTAATTCAGCAACCTTGATTGTACCTTGTTCCCGGCCTATTGTTCGTACTACGACATCGTCCCTCTTTTCAAGTCATCCCCGAAGAATCTTATTTGGCCCTGTTTTATTGATGTCTCGTCTTATTACACACGTGTCTTGTAGTTTACCGTGATCAACGTAATAACAATGCGCCACGTGCGCACACGCAAATACATAAAACGTCCGTAACACCCCATCGAGCACGACACGTGCGCGATTTGTTGCGAAAAGGGACAAACAATCCGCATCACTCGTATACATAGATGTTCTTCCCGTGGGTTCGGATCCGTATTACGGAAGCCCTCGTGACGACTCCAGATGCGGAAGCGGAGCATAGTGACATCTCCGCTTTAACGCGAATCGCCGCGATTACGCGCAATCAACAATCTATTTTATTTTATCTCGCCTATGTTTCGTGTCATGCGGATTATCTTTCATTCGTGATCACACAAAGAAAAAGATTTGGTTGTATTAATGCGAAGTTTGGTTTCAATAAACGCACCGTTTTGTTCGAATGAACAAATTAGATAGAATTTCTCAGGTTCTCATTATCCAAATTTGGTTCTAAGAGTTAGAGACATTTTATTCCCTTCAATAATAAAAGAGTTAGTTCGTTCATTACAACTAAACTTTATGTTAACATAACCAAATTTTTTATACATTCGAATAATACACAAAAGGTACTTGATTATTTTTTAGAGAAACCCAAAAAACTTGTATATCCTAGCGCTAAAAATTGACAGCGCTATGCTAAACGATCGAAACGATAAATCGTAAGATGCATCTAAGAAAACATACAGAATGAACCAGTATAGATATTGTCCCCATGTATATCTTCAAAATGGAAGACAAAGGCGATCTTAAGGATCCTGGCCTCTCGCCACGGCTATATTGATTGACAACGTTCCAACAACAAAAATTAACGAGTAAGTGCACTGCATACTATGTGACTATTTGCTACCTGATTGCCTGAGTAATACGTACGAATGTGAGTAATCGAGTATAGAAATATCCAAGTTATACTGACATAACTAGTCGAGAGGACATCCATCCACGTATCCGGCGTGGTTGACGGGCGAAAACAATATTCGCGAACAAGGGGACTACTTAATTCCCCCGTAACGCCTTTATCTCACGCCATCCAGGCCGCGCTTGAAATTTTCGTACTCTAAATCGCCGCGGCAATTACGTCGTTGGGTGCATACAGTTCAATTAAGCCTAGTTCCGAGACGAGACGGGCAATTAGGCGGCCGACGATTTAATTGCGACGGCGCACACCGTCGACGTTACGGCTACGTCGACGATGGGAAACGACGGAGATGACAACGATGATGGCACGACGCGACGGAGCTAGCATTTCGATGGACGCGCGTCTTGTTATTGCCCGACAACATCCCGGCACGCACGCATTTCCCTACACATCGCGATTCATACACAACATCCTGATATCGTGCACGCGAACTCTCCGGCAGGACGGGACGCAGGAAGAATCCAGCTCGAATCCAACCCGACGAACGAGACCAGATGGTTTGTGTACAAGGAACATCGGCGTTCCTTGTACACGGCGAGCCGTCGCAGCCCGCACAGACTCGACCGCCTATCTCCCTTCGGTCGCTGCCGCTTCTCTGTTCGTGGTCCGTGCAACCACCGGCGCCTCTATTCTCAACGGCGCCCCAGGTCGTAATTAGTTTGCGGCTTCGCCCGGCCCCGTCATCCCCCTGCATTCGTCCGGCGAAAGGGGATGATGCTGCCTAGCGAGGCTGACTGGCTGGCTGGTTGGTTGGTTGGGTGGGTGGTCGACTGGTTGGCTGGCTGGCTGACTGGCTGGCTGGCTGCCTGGTCGGCAGCTAGGGCAGTTTAGCACGTAGGGAAGATTGTGAACGAGCTTAGGGACGAGGAGCGTAAGTTTCGCTCAAAGTTTACGCTCGCAGAAATCGTCCCTAGAAATTAATAATAAGCGGGATATCACATCGCTCAGCGGATTAACGAGAGCCGCGAATATCGATGACGACGGGGTGAATTTCGCGAGGCGAACGGGGGCGCACTTGATGGTAAGACTGAGGTTGCGATCGGGCGCGTATCATCTACGACGATTTTCTAGGGGTTGCTGCGACAGCAGATGCCGGCGAGAAACGTTCTCTACGGGAGACAGAGAGAACAGCAGCCGCGAGAGAGGCTGGAGAATGCAGATGCTTGTGATCGTGCGCCACGCGAGCGTGAAAGATTAGAGACGGCGAGAAGCATTGTGCGAACGTTAGGTGGAGGCCAGGTTCGGCGGAGTTAAAAGAACGCTGACAAGACAAATGGCCCCCCGCGCATAGCCGGACGTGACGTTTAGAGGCTGCTTTTCGGCGCTTCGCTCCAACAAATCCGCGATAGACCATTATCCCCTCGAGAGAGGAGGAGAGAAAGGGAGAAAATAAATTTCGCCTAAACGAGCATAAAATTACTCCATCGTTCGTGAAGAAACAATCGCTACGTTCAGCTATTCCCCCTGTTCAGGTGGCGCGGAGCGAAAAACGAACGATAAACGACGTGAGACGATATATAGATACATGCGGATATATTATAGAGATACACTCGAACGCAATTTCGGCGTTGGACGAGAGGCGAAAGTGTCTTCATATGTAAGCGAGCGGATATTAAAACTTCGCAGCCTACACACCGGATTCCGATACCGCAGGTATCGGGTTGCAACCCCGTAGCGTGCTCAGGGTTCGCGCGAAAACGTCGGAGAATCGAACAAAAATATCCCCAGATACCGGCGGTTCCCTCGGGAGCGCCGGTAAATTGATTCCGAAATGCAGCGTCCGTTATCCGTGCACTTTTCCGTACCGCGCGCCTCCTCATCCTGATCCGCCCTTCACCTCCCGAAGGGGCGAAGAGGACGGCCCGCAGTCTCTCGATCGCATCCTGTCGACTCTTCCGCTCCGAGCCGCGGAGCGAGAAGAGGACCTGGAACTTGGTGGATTCTCGCGGGGAAATTCCGCGCAGATCTAACGATTACCTACACCACCGTGGGTCTCTTCAGCTACCTATCTACTTTTACATATACACACATATACGATCCACGAAGACGGTTCACGCGGCCGAGATACAGCGACCATGCGACACAGCCATCTCCGGCGGCGATCTAGTGGGTTCCCCTCTCCCTCCTCCTCCCTAGTGCAAAACAGGATGAAACTTTCCGGTCCTGGGAACGGGGGCGTGGAGGATGCGGGGGATGAAAGATAGATAGAGAGAGAGAGAGAGAGAGAGAGAGAGAGAGAGAGAAGTCGGAGGCGCGGTGTAGGGCAAAGAGTGAAGGGTAGCAGTGGCGGAGTTTGGCGGACGAAGGAGAGCCGAGCGGGGGTGGATCCCCGGTACGAGGTTATATTCATGGCGACAGCGCCAGATGTGCAGTAACGGGGCGCTTGGACGTTGAACGTCTCGTTGCTTCCAGGACGATATTTATCGTAGCCTTGGACACGTTACTCGTACCTCGCTTCTGGAAACCGGAGGTACCTGCGAGCACGTACTCTCATCCCGTAACGCAATCCGCTTCTCGTTTCTCCGACCTTCCAACCCTCGTCAGTCCGCTCAACCCTTTGCAAGAGAGAGAGAGAGAGAGAGAGAGAAAGAGAGGGAGGGGGGAAAGAGAGAAGGAGAAGCGGCAGTGTCGTGAAATTCTCCAACGTCCGACGACGATTATTCGCGC
Source organism: Odontomachus brunneus (assembly GCF_010583005.1). NCBI lineage: Eukaryota > Metazoa > Arthropoda > Insecta > Hymenoptera > Formicidae > Odontomachus > Odontomachus brunneus. The sequence continues at coordinate 747,561 of NW_022639477.1, forward strand.
TGATTCCGCCGAGCAAAGGGCGGTATCGAAGGGTAAGCTCGGTGGCGCAGATTCGCGAACGCCTCGACGTTACCGCAACGGCTTCAGCTACTTGGTAAATGGACGCTATTGTTCCCGGTATTATCCTTGTCGGAGAGATCTTTTCAGGAACGAAGAGAAAGACAGAGAGAGAGAGAGAGAAGGAGACAAAAGAAAAGACACAGTGCGGATTTCGAGAAGCTCTCGAACGGAATAAGGCACTAACCCGCGAAAAAGATAAAACAAGTCGTCGTAGTCGTCGTCAGAATGCGTGCTACGGGAACTCGCCCGTGGAGATGTAGTTGTATGCGACTTCGGCTCGTGCGCGTCGACTTTCTCCCGGAGTGAAATGTTTCGGGAGAGCTAGAGGCGAAAGAGTTTACCGAGCTTGCGAAAAGGGAGTCCTCCTATGCGCGCGTTTATACCGAGGATGTTTTTCGCGTTGGAGTGCTGCGTAAAGGGGATAAAAATATTTAGCTTCAATCTCCCCGAAACATTTTGCGCGTATACGCATGTGTGGCGCTTTGTCGAATTGCGAGAAATACTTGCCTCGTAATGAGATTGCTACGAAAGAATTGGACGAACACTTCTCTCTCTCTCTCTTCCTCTCTCTCTCTCTCTCTCTCTCTGTCTCATTCTGTGAATCATGGAGAGTCCAGTTGCGAAACACGAGCGCGTTTCCTCGGGCAATGTTCAAGCGCACATATCGGGATATATTATTATCATTATCATCATTATTATTATTATTATTATTGAATACGCGTTCCAGGTCATATGGGTCAATTTGTTATGCACGTCGAGAAATTATCTCAAATAAATTAACGGTACCTATTTACCGCCGCGTCACACGCCGATGTAATGACGTGAAATGGAATGGCTATTTACGGGTAAGTATTGACACACAATTGAGCGACTAATTTGCCAAATTATTATACGGGGATCCTTAACAAAGAGCCCGTTGGGCACAATTCGCTCATTGCGACACGCGAGACAGTGTGCGACACGTATTTTCGAGCGTATACAAGCCGCTTGTACGCCTCGTAATACTCCTCCTCCTCTCTCTCTCTTCAGCCCCTGTAATAACGGACGTTCGCTCATGTTTGATCTCGCGTAGACGCCAAGACGCGGGGTGTGTGATCGATAGCGCGACAGAATTCGGCGCGATCGCGCATCCGCATACGTTCCGGAATCGAGATTTTGCGTCGACGTCGGTGAGTTCGGTGTGGGTGGCGCGCGTCCGCGAGATTCAGTATTAAATTTCCCCACGTAATTGGCTGTTGGAAAGGATAATCCGCCGATCAGAAGCCCGCCGATCTTCAATGTTAATCCTCGATATTCGCGGTACAGCGTTAATGACGGTAATCGTTGTGAATAGCGCGAAGCCGACGTCATGAGTATTATGTCGATACTAATAACGCAGTCCGAATGGTTCGATCGTGCATATTGTTGATCGCGACGCGATCTATCCAAAGCTCCCTACACAGCGCGGTCAGATGCAATTAGCACTCGCAACCACAAGATCCGTAAGGATCGACTCTCGTTGGCGCGCGGAACCTGATATGAATCGTGCGAGCTGATCGAAGGAACGCTCCGAGAAACGTTTCTCAGTCTTGACCGAAATGAACCCGGGGGTTGCCGTTCTTGATCTCCCTTGATCGCACGAGAGCTTGGTTGATGATCGAACTATCGGAGATACGGTAATTAAATGTCATTTGGCAGATTAGGTTGAGTTAAAAAAGTCTCTTCTCATAAATATATGGGACGAATGTCGATACGCAGAGAGCAGAAACGTGTCGACAAGTCCCGAGTCGAAATTTTAGATCTACTTTCAATCTGAATTTTCTAACATATGTATATCTGTATATTCTAAAAGATCAGTGTATGTATTCGATGCATATGAAAGCAAAAGTCCTATTGAGCGCCTCTAAATGACAGAAAATGACAGAAATGATAGAAAACACGCAAAATGCCACTCTAAAAAGTAGGTTCTAAAGAGGACTTTCAGCAAAGCTAATGAGTTAAATAGAATCAAAAGGTTTATATAGACTTTAAAATATATGAAAGTAAGTATTATGGGATATGAGGTCGTAACGGGATATGAAATAGAGAATAGGATGAAAAATTTCGATTTGGGATGAAATGTATATTTTATGGGACAAGACTTTTGAATCAAACTGATATCTTCGGTCTTGTTTCATCGGTCTTCTATTGGCCGTACAATCGGCCAAGTTTTCAAGTGCTATCAATTGTACTTTATATACTTTTTAAATTTCTGAGAGTGAAATTTCACATGAAAAATAGAGTGACCACTGAGTTGAATTCAAATGAATTCTCACTTATATAGAATGAATTTGAGAATAAAACATTGAGTAAAATTTTCACTCAAAACTGAAGAGAATAAACCCGAACAGTGATGTATTAAAGTAAAAATTGTAGCTTTATTTCCGACCTGAACTTTCTAACATCTGTATATTCTGAAAGACCAATGTCTGTTAAATATACGTGGAAGCTGAAGTTTCACTGAACGCCTCTAAATGATAAAAAACATATAAAATACCACTAGCAGGTTCTAAAGAGGACTTGGTAAATATAGTAAATATTAAACAATCAAAAGAGTTTGATATAGGCTTCCGAGTATCGAAATAAACGCTAAATGGAGTATCGAATAGGTAAGATCAAAGTTTCGACTCGGATATTCCACTGTCACAGGAACATGTTCACTTTAATCGATAGTCCATATTCTCTTATACGGAGTCAGAATCCACTCTAAGCTTGAGTGAAACATTCACTCTTGCGACTTCGAGTGGCGATATTTTCACTGTCGCTTCGAGTAAAGATACACCTTTCACTCGTTTCAAATGGAAAGATTCCGCTCCAAGAAATTTAGAGACTCTACGTAACTTAATGAGGCGAGGTAGCGTCGTAATGACCGTTTATAACGTTTCCACATGTTACGGTGTGAAAAAAAAAAGAGGTAGGACAGCCTCCTGTTGGGAAAATATGTAATAAAACGAGCGATGCTGCAAACGTGTCGTTTGACGAGTTCAGAGGGTGGGTGCGGAGAGTGCGACATGCAGTACGCGCGTCGGCATGCATGCGAATCACGTGCGGCTGCATACGAAATGCCGCAATTGGGTGATTCGCGCGTGTGAGTTTACGTTCGATGAGATTATTATTTAATTGAATTTGTCGGTCGCGCTCGTTCGTATCGCGTCGCATTGCAACGCGCCAAGGGAGAGACAGCGCAGGGTGGAGTGCGCCAGCAGATTACGAGGTAGTACTCGGTCGCAGGTACACGGTACCCGGTACGCCGGGACGAGAGAAGAAAGTTAGCTCGCGAGGGGAGCGCGAGGGAGAGAGTCCGTTCTCGACGGTGCCGTTGTCTGCTTGGTAGTTGCGCGACGCAACTGCTGCGAGAGAGCTCCGTGTACGTTAGGAAAACGTAGTCGGTGAGCTTGCATTGGCCGGAGTTATATCGGATTTCCACTCCCTCCCCCGCCCCCGGGCGAAGTTCGCTTCGATGCCCGCGTCGTAAACAAGCCGGACAGACCGCACGAACACACAGAGGAGAAGGTGGATGAGGGTTGAGGCACCTGCGAGGGTTGGAGAAAACGGAAGGAAAGGACGGCGATGGAGGGGCGAGTGGGGGCGAAACGATAGGTGAGCAGAACCGTTTCGCCGGAGCCGGATTCTCTTTTCTCGGATTCTCCTTTTTCCCTGTGGCTCGCCGCCGCTGCCGCCGCCGTCGTCGCCGTCGCCGCCTTCCTGCCGCTTTCCGTGCGAGGGCGATCTTGATTGCGCGGTCACGCTGGTTATCGGGTAATTTTCGAGGGTTGAGTTTTCCGCGAATTCGACCCGTGCGCCTTTCCCCGCCCGGGACCCGCTCGATCGGCCGCGAAACTCGCGAAACCTGCAACGGCGACGCGGTGATGGCCGGGTGCGGGAGTCGAAAAAAATTAATTGCTAAATTGGGCTCACACAAGGCTGGGGAAGAGTAGCCAGTACGTGCGTGTCTTTGTGTGTGTATATCTGTGAGGGTTGAATTGTAGTCAGCTAAGGTACAAGTATCAATACCTCTATCGACATTAATAACACTGCACGCAGGAAAATATCATTCTACTGCTAAGACAAGCGATCACTCAGCTTACTATCCTTCCTTTAAATAATGGTTATCTTCAGCAAAGAATATTTTATTGATAAAATAGCATTATAAAATATACTCGTCACAGAATTCAGAATAGCTCATTATTATATGCTCAAAACAGAAATTAGTTTTGAAGTCCGTCGGAGGCGTTATTAGGGTCGTCCAGTACTTTACCTTGCTATCGCTGCTTTTGCGATAATATATAGTTACGCAACGTCATTCTATTCAAATATCGCGATATCGCGAAAGTTATTGCATCTTTACTTTTTACACGACTAACGAGTCTACTTCCACCTCCGCGATATTGCGCTGCACTTACGTAGAAAAATACAACGAGTCATCATCCCTTTCGCTTGCTGAGGCGAGGCGAGACGAGGCGAGGCTTATCGTTCGATCGACCAGCTCAGCGATGACAAATGTGAATGTGTTTTTGCAGGACGCGCGTCTATACGCGCTCGTGTAAAGTGGAACGACGGAAGTGGGGAAAATATTGCAGGGATGCGGGACGATGAGAGCGAAATTATTGTCGGACGGGGGATATAAACGGGGCCGAAAGGGGAGAGACCACCGTGCGCGTTCACGCTCGCGGTCAACGATCATTATTTAATTCGTTTCGCCGTATCGGAGATGGAACATTAATTAACATTATTTATGACATTAATTCCGCGGCGAGATATCGTTTCGTAATGATATTATTGCACCGCGAAAGCAGCCCGTGTATTTTTGTTGTCGCGATAGAAATATAAAGTGAGAGGTGCGAGGAAAGAGAAGAGAGACAGAGCGAAAGAGAGAGAGGAAGAGCGAGAGAGAGAGTATGTCCGCTTAAAAAAAAATATTTATACTTTTTTCTCAAGATTTTCCCAGATGCAGCATAGATTCTTATTAGGATCTGCCAAAATTTGGTTATCCTATTACGATATTGAGAATCCCATTCTTGTCCCAAACAGAGATTTTTCTAGAATCGAAACAAAAATACTACACGGAAAAAAAATATTGTAACAAAAATCACAACAAAATTTTAGTAACCTTGACTTTTGTAGTCTTTATAGAGAATTATAATCGCAGTTACTCCATATATGTGTGATATATTATATACTCTATTACTAAAAAAAACATGCTTTTCTAGGTATTTCCAATATTTTGTCAAATGAATAATACAAAGCAGTACCTTTGGGCTTTATTATACAATTATTAATCGATAATATTTACTTTGCGCAAATAAAAGAAGATTATATTGTGTATATATATATATATATATATATATATATATATATATATATATATACACACAAAATATAATGTGTTTAAAAGTCTTATGCATATTCGATTTTTTATTACAAAATAATTGTAATTACTTGAATGTTATTTATATCGTACATCAGGTAAATTGTCAAATTTATTATTCCTATAGTAATTTATATAACAATTTCAGTCCAGCTTTACAAAACACATTGTGCGTGATAAAATATAATTTTAAGGTGATTTTTATTACGATATTTTTTCTGTGTGTGAAACTCGCGCTTTTCTCAGTTAGTAATGGCAGTATACTTTTATGGTATCAAACAGGGAATCCTATCTTTATATTAATAATGCTTTCAATAGAATTAAATATAAAAAAGAGAACGAAATATTTTTAAAGCACTTTGAGTATTTTACTGATTAATGGAATTATTTGGAAAATAGGGGAAAATATTCAATATTCGGTACTCCATCTATTTTCAGCATTTTTGTGTGGATATTATCAAGTATTAAGGTGTAGTTAAAGGGAATTTAAAAGGAAACGAATAAAGAAATAACAAAAATAAGAATTAATAAATAATTAATAAGTGCCCACACACTTGAATATTTGATAAAACCCGAGTGCCAAAAAGTGAATGCTGTTATGAATGCCGGCTACTGGATGTTTTGTTCTCTACCCTCCAAGTCTTTCACTTTGAATTGTTGTTTTTACATTTTGCGCGTTTATTTCGTCGTCGTCGTCGTCGTCGTCCCCGTCCTCGTCCGCGTCACCGTCGTAGTCATCACATCGGCAAAGGATTCCTGGTCGACAGGAGCGAGCGACGTTGTTTTTCGCGGCGTACGTCATTCACCGTGTTTGTTATTTAATAACGCGTTTGTTCCCGTTTGGCCGAGCCCTCGTCGAATGACCAAACACAATGGCATGGACGTTTTTAAGAGTGGCGAGGGAGTTTGGCTTGGTTTTCTCTCTCTCTCTCTCTCTCTCTCTCTCTCTCTCTCTCTCTCTCTCTCTCTCTCTCTCGCTGACATACGTGCTGCAAAGTTTTAATAATTTCCCGCATACGCACACGCATGCACACATTTGCACACGTGAATACGCACGTGTGCGCCAGTAGTGCACAGGGTTGCGGCGAGCTCGCGAGCTTTCCTTTCTTCTCGCTCGATATTTCTTGTTCCTATTTTCCTCTTTTAATTTTTCAAAGCGGCACAAGTTCGCGTACGCGAACGTACGCGCGCGTGCACCATAAGATAACGTGTTTTTGCTTACGATCTCTCCAACGAATGGCTAGATTTTGCGCTCTGTGTCTGTGCTTCTGTGTGTGTATATATAGGGGCGCGCGCGCGTGTGTGAATGTGTGTATGTGTGAGAGAGAGTGTGGTGAAGCGGACGAGGTTAAATATTATTTCGCGGCCCGGTATCGGACACGGGCAAAATGTTTTTCTTCGTATCGCTTCGCGAGATCTTGAGCCGCTCGTTCTCGCGGCGGATCCCACAGCGCGTGCTTTTAGATTTTTTTTATCGCATCGCGAATCTAATAAAATACGATATCGCGAGCCCGACCAGCTGCACCACCTCGTCGGAAAAGAATCGTTCCCTTCGCGAGCGAGTACCACGGAGAATCAAGTTGAAATTCTGAATTATACATTTTTTTTCCTACCTCTCGAGATGGAGAGAGAGGACCGAGGCTCCAGTTACGCGAGATGTGCGCATCGGCTTGTCCGACCGAAAAAGGGAAGAGGTAAAAAAGGGAAAAGGGGAGAAAATAGCACGTTCCGATCGCGAAAAATGCCTTGGATTGACGCGTCCGCGCCCGGCGGGCTGTGCGTTGAACTTGAATCGGTATCACATTTGTCGTCACTGTCGCGAAGAATCCCCGGCTCGCTTCCCTCCTCCGCTCCCATCCCACCCGTGAGCATCTTATTATGTCACGCTACGCTGCCTTCGATCCGCGAGCAAGTTTTAACGAGAATAGCAGTATATTTTCCCAAGTGCCGGCCGTAAACCGGAGGAAGCGCCGTGGCCAGGTGGGAGAAATTGCAGTACTAGCAATTTGCGAATATTATGCGAACAAGGGACCCCGAGAAGACGTTTGGCAACGAGAGAGAAGGAGTGAGGGATGGAGGGTGCAAAGGGGACGCTCTTTCAAATTATCCCGTCGACGTCTGCTCGAGAGGAAATTGCATTATCAGGGGAATCGGCCGCGATCCGGGAACGACGTTAGGCGACGTCTCGCACAAATCGTACGCATTGCGTCGCGAGAATCAACCGTGCACAGAGCGTTCACGACGTTTATACAAAGAGAGAGAGAGAGAGAGAGAGAGAGAGAGAACGGGGATCCATATTTTTCAGAAAACGTGACACCCCCTCCAAGTCTGACACCCGAACTATAGCGCGACGGAGCGCGACGTGACAGAGGTGAATCACGTCTGATCGAAATGGTATTACCGCCTGTTCGGCCCACGGTGTGTACGTAGGCATCTTGTCTTCGACAGCTGTCAGGGGGAAAGCTGACTACGGAATGGAATTGACTTTAGTTGGGCGAGAACTCTTTCACGGGAAATTCTTAAGCTCTCGACATTAAGCGCGGCGACCTCGTTCCGACGAGGTGACCCGCCGCTGGCGGACCCACTATTAAGGCTAACTCGGCGGTCGCGGCGAAACTTACGCAATTTTCGAAAAAGGGAAAACGTGTTCTTTAGATTCGACTGCCGCGGCGGCTGTTCAATGAGCCAAATTGTAACTCGAGCAACTTGCTCCGAGTTGCCGGCTGTCAGACGCATACAGTTACGTATTATCGCGAGCGCACCTCGTATTAATCGGCGCTCTTAAGAGCGTTTACCGTCGTGTTTCCTGGAAGTTGCGCGCGAGAAACAACGGTGTGACGCTTTATTAGTCCTGCCCGGTCTCATTGGCCCTTCAACGCCCGGTAAATCAAATTGTCTACGTTATAATTGGTTACCATCCTTCCGCGCGCCAGCCGAGTCAACATTTTGTTTTGCTTTGCTTCTACGTTAAATCTGCGAGTTTGGTCGAACTTAAAAAATCAATGGAGAATTTTCAAATACGCAGCAGTGTGCAGACTATTGTTAGTCATCTCGTGGGAAAAAAACGATAATAAATAAACATTCGTTGTAGTACAGAATGCTGTCCTGATACTACGGATGTTATTCGTTTCTTTCATGATAAAACTTAAAGAATCTGATGAGGAGCTTTTAGAATGGCACCTGGATTCCGCGCTTCAATAATTTTCAGAAAATAGATGTGCGGAATTATTTAATATTCGATATGTCAATATTCAATTGTTGCTCTTAATTTTAGTGAGTAACGTATTAATTATGCAACTCACTTAATTGCAGAGAATAAAAGAGTAGCAAATATTAAATAATCAATATCACTGATTGAATAATTAATGATGAGTCAATTGAAAAATAATATGGCATTAATAACTATGAACTTTCTTTATTCGTAACCTTTATTACTTCTTCTTATTGGCGTTTGGAATTTGGATATTCGATTAAATTGGATTATTTCAATTGAATCTGAACATTTAGAAGTTGTGAGAAGAAAACATGTATACGCTGGGAGAAAAAATATCTAACAAATAGTAAGTATTTATTCGATGCGCGCCAATAATATATACTAATATCACACATTTTCCAAATAAGAAAATGTACATTTTTTAAAACTTCGAAAAAACTTTAGCTTTTCATGAAAATAATTGTTTGTTCCATTTAAATAAAAGAATTTGAATTTGAACACATATATGTTATTAATAGCTATTAAATAAATATTACTATATATACTACTCTTATAGAAATATCATACTAAGAATCATTGATAATTATTTATTTTCAGTATTAAAAATACTGGATAATAAGTAATTATCAATGATTCTTAGTATGATATTTCTATAAGGGTTTTGAATATTTCTTCTCTCAGTATATAAGGGCAAAGATAGCAGTAATATATCCAGTAATTTAATTTGATTCATTCCATGTGTCATTATATCCTAATTTTCATTTGGATTTAGTGCAATAATATAACTGAATAAAAAAGAACACCTGATTTAAAATAAGATTGCAACTCAAGAGACATTACGAAAAACAAATCGCACCAGATTCTGTAAATCTCCACTTAAACGTATAACTCATTACTTGTTATCTCAGAAGAATGTCGTATACAAAAAATAATTTGGCGTACCTCGAAATACTCGATGTATCACTGGCCGTGTCCTGCTTTCCCAATCCAGCTGCCGATTCCGCTCCGTCGTGGTATTTCGGATATTCACTTGTGACTGATACTCGCGCAGTTACGACTCGATCGGAACGAACGCATGTTAATTAATTAATTAATGTGACACTGACAAGAGCTCGCGCGATCCAGAGTCGATGGATTTTGAAAGTCCACGGAAATCACAACTAACTCACCGATACACTTGCTCCGCGTCGCGTGTATGCGTCTCTCGTCGGCTCGACGCGTAATGACTCGCTCATGGACAAGTGCGCGACGCGCGAGCC
>NW_022639477.1:757561-757794 GCF_010583005.1 Odontomachus brunneus
CGAGCCTGTACCAAAACAATCGGCAAAAACGGCAACCGTCGTTACTCGCTTGTAAACAAAGCATGTACGCGGCACCCGGGGAATCACAATAATCGACGCGTTCTCTTCAAATATTCCGAATATTTCGATGTCATCGAAAATTTCAGGATACACTGAGAAAAATATGTTTGGTACTTGTAATTCTATATATATATATATATATATATATATATATATATATATATATATATATA
>NW_022639477.1:757811-794145 GCF_010583005.1 Odontomachus brunneus
TATATATATATATATATATATATATATATATATATATATATATATATATAATCATATAAAGAAATAATCATTATAAATTATGGTCAAGAAAATCTATTTTCTTTAAATTAAATTCTACTATAATGTCCGCGATAATAATTTTGTATATTGAGAAAAAAATATTAAAAACAAATATTTATTAGGTGGGTATCATTAAATCGAGTAAACAATACTCGGTTTAAATAAAGAAAATTTTGATTTAAATAAAAATATTAATGGTACCTACCTAATAAATATTTGTTAATTTTTAGATTTTTTTCTCACTGTATGTATATTAACATTTTACTACCAAAAATTTTGTCAGAACCAAAAGTAACAACAATTTTATGTAGTTAAATCAACCATTTTTTTCTCTTAGTGTAGTGTGCATTGAAAATTTCGCACATAGAGCACTCGACGACTGTCGACGATGAACATGTAGTCATTAATTAACGTGTTCGATTCACTCGTGTTTTTACGTATCGAGTATCCAGCCACGACAGGGACCAGCAGCTGGACGAATTGCAAGATGCAGAACATAGTGACACAATTTGCGGAGGAAGCTTGCAATTCTTTCCCTTTTACATTTCGCCCTTTGAATCTCTCCAAGTTCTCTCGAGATCTTCTAACACTCATAGAGAATGATAAAAACGTTATGGGAAAAGAACACTTATTTCTTATTTATCCATTAATCCCATTGTACAGCCGCGTTAGTTATTTAACATTTGATTTATGCATGATTCTATTTGTAGTTAATCAAATTACATAATTAATACATTGCTTATCGAAACTCTGTGAATTACGACTACATCCAAATAGAATACATCGAATTAATCCGATTTAATATTTCCCACATGAAACTTCAAATTATGCTTTAACATAGAGTAGATGCCAGTGAGCAATCACTTGTAGCATCAAAGGACAATGGCCTGTATAACGTGATACCTGGAGTTTCTCCAGTGGTCCTTCAAGTTCCACAGAATTTGCAGGGTTAATGTAGAACTGAGACTTCAACCGGGACATCTCTCCTCTCCGTTTCGCGCTTTAATTTTGCACTTCACGACTGTTAACGTTATCGCGCTGTGATTCGCGCGCTCTCCTAGTTGACGGAATAAAATTCTCTCCCGCGCCTCTCCTCCCCTCTTCCCCCCTCTCCTCCTCCTTGGAATCGTTGCTCTTTCTACATTATTCTATACCGTAAACTGCGACTGAAAGATATTTGCATAAATTCCGGCTCTCTCTCCCGGTCGGAATGATAAATTTCCGCGCGGGAGGTGGTCCCCGGTGGCCGTTAAGACCTTTAACGGTCGCCGATACGTTAAAATAATTTGGCAGCCACGGGGACTATTGGGGACTACCGCGCACCGCGCCGTCCAGACGAATTTATTTAGCGACGTTTGTCACCGCGCTCGATCGATCCCAGCTTAAGGTAAAGCCCTGTACCGCTCGCGCAAGACCTAGAAGGCAGAGCAGCATCGTTCACGCTCGTCCTGAGATTTATGGTGTTATCGAGCGGAGGTTTCACTGGATCCCCCTCGAACTAGGAGGAACCGAGGCGCCCGGCAGTGTGTAGTGCCGCGTGCTCGAGAGAGATCCCGATTCTTTTTACACCTCGCCGTTTTACCGTGACAGCGAAGCACCGTCGACGTCGTTGTCGTCCTCGACCGCCACGTCCGCCGGATTCGATCTCTCACCCCCATGGGGATCGTGTTGGCCGCAAGTCGCACTTTCCGATTCTTCCGTGATCCCGAGAAGAGCCGGCCGGGTTTAAAGGGACGACGGTCGATCGAGTGCTTCCGACCGAGTCTCCTTTGGCGCACCTACTTTGGCTTTACCCCGCCATATCTCGCCATGAATCGGTGTAATCTAGGATGTGTCTCGGGGCTTGGAGACTCCTCTTTGAACGTACCCGGCTGACTTACCGCGCGTCGTCGTACCCCGGCGTACCCTTATTCGATCCGCGGATATACTCCGCGGCCTCGGAGTCGTGTCAGCTCGGGGCGCGCGTTAACGAGCGTGCTTCGTTATGGCTTGGTCCTATATTCTTTTTGTTTTGTTTTTCTTTTATTGCTTCTTTTTACTGTCCCGCCATCACAGGTGGAATATTCAAGTTCGCGGTGTTGCGCGGGGACCGGCGTTCTAATTGCGCGACGATCGTCTATTATGGAAAACGCGCCGCAGGAACAACATACAATGAAAAAATTATGGATTTCTCTTTATTCGGACGCGCCGCGATATCGATTTTATGCGCATACGTATCGTAATTGCCGAATGAAGGCGGCGAATGTCGGCGGAAATCGCGCGACTCATCGCGGCGAAAGAAACGTAAGAGGAAAAACTGTCGCGTCCTCGCGACTACTTCGTGAGCTGATCGACCGTCGGATTCCTCTCGGCGCCCCTAGTAAAATTCCAGCTCGATTGCGTCGCCAAAATTGAAAGCCGTATTACGAGTCACGTGTCGCGCGCGCCGTGCGAAAATAATTTTTTATTTCTCGGCTGAGAAAACGCTCGTTCGCTGGTTGAATAAAGCACGGATGCGGCGTGAGCTTTTATTTCTCTCGCGGTAAAAGAGTGCGAGAGGAAAAGGGAGGAACATACATAGAGAGAGGAGAGAGAGAGAGAGAGAGAGAGAGAGAGAGAGAAAGAGAGAGAGAGAGAGCCGTATGCCACGCAAGCGGACGCAAAGCGAAATCGATCCCGCGACCTAAACTTCCATCCTACTTTTGGGCTTATTTCTCGAAATCCATCGTAACTTGACACAAAACGAAGCTGCCTCTCGAGTGCGCGCGCGCTCCAAGGCGGCCGGGGTGAAATAAATAATCGGATCCTCTTCCCTTTGACGCGAGACCGGCATTCGACGATCGGATATCGCGGTGAGAGATGGGTCGACCTGGTTTCTACAGAGGTAGGAGAGGGGAGACTCGGCAGAAGTCGAAATTATGCGAAGGCCTAAGGCTTGCCCGCGCTCTGCCCGCGCCTGCTCAACGTCCGTAATTAATTCGTCGACGCAGTGCTGATGGTCCTCCGAAAGGCAGAGGAAGAGCAAGGACCTCTCTCTCTCTCTTTCCCTTTCTCTCTCTCCTTTCTCCACCCTGTGCCGTGCCACCTCACGAACTACTCATTCTCTGTCTCTCCGCCCTCCTCCGCCTCGCGGGGGCTCTTTTCCTCACGGACCATCGACGAAGTTCGTTCGTAGAGTTTAACCAGAGCTCGCTATCGACCTGACGAGCAACCTCGGCGTCTGCGTCGACGTCTGCGTCGCGCAGACGCCCCGACACGGGCCGGGTTCACCAATCGATTTCAGATTTTCCAACATAACGAGGCCGACTGCTGCCCAAAAATTCCACCACATACATGAGAGCGATCCTCTCTCCTTAACGTTCCTGTCGTCCATTCGCAACACGATCCATTGTCTGCCTTAGCGCGGCGCGACTTTTCCGACGCGCGGTCACGAGCGAAAATGTTCACTCGACGCTTTTCGACTCGTCCCGTCGACGGAAATATTCGGACGAAGCAATATTTATTTATTATCATATGTCTATTTTTGTTATTGTTAACATCAGTAGATGACATCTCATCAGCATTTTTCATAGCACACTGAGAGAAAAAAAATGATTGATCTAACTAAAATTGTAGCAATTTTTTATCCAAACTGTATTTCATAGTTGTCCTAACCAAGCTAGTAGCAACGTGCGTATAAAATTGTTATCACTAACATTATAATAAGATGACCAGATTTCCCAGCTTCAAATGTGAGACATTTAAATGTAAATGTAGGGCGCGAAGGGAAAGAGATCAATTGCATATATTTAAGAATGAAGAAATCATTAATAGACATGTTATAAAATTTAACTAAAGAAGGTCTGCTATATATAAGTAAAAATAGTAACTATTATTGAAATAAAACCGTTATTATTTTTACTCAAAATGAAAAAGAAAAAGCAAAGCTATTATATTTATCAGAGCTGTAAATTTTCTTGAGAAGGTCTTTCTTTATCAGAGACATTCGAAAAGTTCTCCGAGTCGACATAAAGCGCGCCGGTTTGACTGAATTCAGGACGAATTCAGATAGCACCCGGAAAAACGACAAGGGATTGTCCCAGGAAGAACGGGACGTCTGGTCATCTTAATCACAGTAGAATTTAATGAAAAAATAGTTCTCTCGACCATAATTTACAGTAATTATTTCTCTATGTGATTACAATCGCAAATACCAAACATTCTTCTCTCACTGCGCCTTCCAAAATCGATCAACTGCGAAACGCGCGTGAATCATCTATTTCTCGCAAGATCGGCGATAACGTAACGGTCGCGTTACGACGGAGTCCATTAAAATTCTTCCCGAATCGACGCGTCGCGTTCTTTGATACGTTTCATCGCGACTGTTCTCACCCCCTCTCCATCCCTCTCACGCTCACCCTTTAGGCGAGACCTCATATGACGGTAACTATTTGATTGCTACCAACGAGATGGCTAACCTTTGATCAATTTTTAACAAGTTTGCCTTGGAACCGGCCGTCAAACGTCCCCGTGCACACAGGCAGAGAGAGAGCTCACACCGGCCGCTTTTGATTTCAATACTACTTCCTCTATCGTGCTTTATTACGCTCTGTACCTTCCGATAACCGTACGAATCGGCGCACGTGTAGCGATTTTTACAGAAAAAAATTCGTAACGTGAGGTATCTCGAGAAATGAGAGCACCCCGTGAAACGCGCGCGGCGTCTAATCGCGTACACGCGGCTGGTGCGTGTTCGCGACGGTAAAGTCTCGAATGTCCTTTAGACATTTACCCCGGGACCGCTTTGTTTCGCCTGTGTTTCCAGAATACAGTAGAAACGGCCCGATTATGACCGCACGTGCTTCGCATAGGATCTCGCGACCCTAACGCTGAAATGACCGTTGTATCGTCTCTCTCGCCCTCTCGCGGTTGATGTTCCCCCTGGCACGTGACTCTCTTGCGCGCGGTAAAACGAAATAAAATGTTATAGGATCAGCTAAGTAATCGCAAAAATTCGCCGAGCTAACTCGAGCGTCGAGAAGGCTACGAGGCCAGTGAGTTTCGACCATCTAAGAGGGCAAAACTTCGGTAGAACGAGGTGCGTAAATAATGGGCCACGTAAATATCAGGAATTCATTCGACTTCTTTCCCGCGGAGCGGATATCAATGCGAGCAGTTCCGCTTACGATCAGACGATTTGATCATTCTATATTCGAGATTTTGCAAGCGTAATGAAGGCGACGTCTATTGGAGTTTCCCCCGAGTATGGAGTTCTCTTTCTCTCTCTCTCTCTTTCCCACTCATTTACCCTCTGTCCTTTTATTATCGTTCTTCGTACGCAAACAGAAGTGCACTAAGATTATTATTAGCGAAACCTTCTAGCTTCCATTATTCAGCAGGCGCCAAGAACGTAGTCGTTTCTCGGCCCGAAGGACGAGTCGAAGAGAGAGTCCTAATTTCCCAAATCAATCGTTAATTTTTATTGACTCCCCGAAGGTGGTATCCTAAAGAATCCTATCGGGGAGCAAGGATAGAAAGAGAGAGAGAGAGAGAGGGGGAGAGAGCTTTTTCCCGGATCGCGGGGAGAAAAATTCAATTCAATTCGATTAGCGAGACCGGAGAGAACAATCGTGGCCGTGCCACGAATTCTCAAGTGATCGGCCGCTCCCGATAATCGTCGTTCTCGAGATCGACCGAGATTTTTCCAAGCTTCTCCTCTTCTTGCCACGTTTCCCGATAACGGTACGACTCCCTCCTCGTCTTCGTCGGCTAGTATTCCATAATAATAAGTCAAGGAAGTAATTAGCGTCGATTTATCGTTCTGACTCTCTCTCTCTCTCTCTCTCTCTCTATATATATATATATATATATATATATGGCATAACGAACGCAAGAAGGGTCGCCATTATATCGAAACACGCCCCCTCGGAGACTGTCGATATTTCCAATATCGTGTTCGCCGAAACGATCGTATTTACGCGTCCGCCGCGCCGTACAATTCGTAAGGCGCAAATTCGCTTAGATCTGTTCGTGACGTGGCACGTCATCGGGCGCCGGCGTCACGCACCCGGAGCTAATCGGCCGAGCAGCTCGTTCGGCAAATTGGGTTAAATCTAAATCTTGGTCTGCTCGGGATCTGTTCTTTTCCCCTTTCCCCTCCGCGAGATCCTCTCGTTTTCCCGCGCTTGCTCTCTTTTTCGCTCTCACATCGATTATCTCGCACGCTTCATTCTTCATGGGCCGATAGAGCACGTGCGACTCGTTCTCCCAGGCGTGAAAGGGAGCGATCCCGTAAACGAAAGTAAAATGCGGCTAATCGGCCCTCTCGAGACCGCGGGGACGCTGTTCAAACGCTCGAGAGGGAAAAAAGCGCAGCCCACCGGACGCGGCGAACGGCGGGAAAAACCGAAAACCCCGAGCGCGTCAGTAAAAAGGGATCGTCCCTAACGGCGGATGAGCGGAAGTCGGTCGTGCGAAGGGCGAGGGACGGAGAGCGCAAAAGGGGAGCGGCGAATTCACGCTCGAGCGGGGAAAAGAAGCGGCGCGCGGGCCATTTTTCGGCAGGATTTACCGCTCCCCGATTGTCCGTGAATTCGAACGGCTAAATCACCGGAATTTCATTTCTGTCCGGCCGAGGAACATTACCGTTCGTTCTGCCGTTGCGAGGGATTTTGCCTCGGGACCAGATCGCCACCGTCGCCGTCCAGAATCTCTTCCATTTCTTCTTGGCCGCGAACCCTCCGAAATCCGGGGCAGCACGGTGTCCTTAATTGGGCAGGGAGAGTCGTCGCTGGATATAAACGGTGCCTTCGATGAAGAGAGAAAAAAAGCGATGATTCAAGAGCTAATCAGTTAATTGAGTTCGATACCGAGTCGGATTCATCATTGGATCCATCTTGCGACGCGTCGACTTCGCGTGTCATCGCGTTACTACGGGAGGAAAAGAAAAGCGCGTTCATTCGCAAGATCGTGGAGACGTTCCGAAATCGACTTCGGAAACCGTGATTTGAGTTACAAGGTTGGTTTATAAGAGATATGAGACCTCAAACTGACTTGAATATGTTCTGTAATCGATCAACTGATTCATGCGATCGACTTTACAATCTGAGAATTTGAGCAGATTCGACAGCTGTTATAATTAGTAAAAAACAATGTCAAGCAGAAAATTTTATGAAACTAATCGCTTCAATCGGCTGATCGTTTGCGAAACGTACCCAAGTTAATTTGAGGCCTATCAACTAAAACCAACGTTTCCGAAATCGATTTCGGAACGTATACCGTAGGAGGAGATAGTAAGAGGGAGAGAAGGTGAAAAAAGAAAAGAATGTTCGCCGGTTGCGCTTAATTGCATCTGCACAGCGATTCGAATTTTAGCGCGTCGCGCTGGAAATCGGCGATTAGATGAACGGATGGCAAACGTCGCGTAAAGCGACATCTAATTAGGTAATGAGCATCATCGGGCGATCGCAGCGGGCAATCTATCCGCGCTGATTCACAATCGTCATTTGATGGGAATCCTAATTGGATTATATGATATATACGCGTTTGGCTTAATAGCGCTCGAGCTGGAGTAATAACGAGTCCCGACTCGCTTCGTCGACGTGTCCTAAACGCGAAATCGCGGGCGATTTGATTTCTCGCGATATATGTGTATGTTAGCATTATATAGCGCTCGACTATAAAGATTAGCGATCACGACGATAATGAGCGTGAAATGAATACGTCGCCTCGGCGACTCCCATTCCCTCTTTCTCCTCCTCCTCTCTCTCTCTCTCTCTCTCTCTCTCTCTCTCTCTCTCTTTCTACCTATCTCGTGCAACGCGTGGGTGTCGGAAAGGGGAACGGCAGGAGTTACATATTACACGCACGCACATACATGTATACATGCACACGCGAATATCTTATGGATATAAGGTAGATGCTTATTATTTACTCTTATCTTTCTCTCTCTTTCTCTCCCTCTCTGTCAGGTATGCTGTACATAATATTTCATTTGTCTTACAAATATTATATAAAATTACAGTCAATCACGGAGAAGTAACCTTGCTCACCGTCACTCCCACGTCGGAGTACATATACATACACACACACGCGCGCGCGCGCGCACGCACACACACACACACACACACACACACACACACACACACACACAACCTACGCGAACGCCGCGAGATACACACTCATATACACACGCGCACATATACAACAAGCATACACAAAGTAAAACGTTGTACAGGCTCGCGGACTAAATCGGTTAGACCTTCGAACTGAGAAGAAAGAAAAGATGTGAGAGCATATAACACGCTGCCCGCACGCTTACACACGCCTCGATACATTGCCGCACTCGCACGCAAGTGCGTTCTCTCGCTCTCCTCCTCCTCAACGCGTATTCTTAATCTCCGTCTAGTTTTGATCTGGACGCGCTTGTCCGCGTCGAATCGAAGACGATCGATTGTCTGCTCGCGGGAGACCGGAGATCGATCGTCCTCCTTCGCCGCGCGAGGAGGAAGCGAGGAGTTCAAGCCACCTCCTTCTTCTTCCGTTTCTTCATCCTCTTCTTTTTCTGTTCTCTTCCTCCTCCCCGTTATCCTCCTCCTGTGTCGGCCTTAACGATCGGTTATAAGGCTTTTCATCGCGAAGCGATCGGCTCGACAAGATCTCGCCCTGTGTCCGCGAACGCGAATCTGAGCCTTCATCTTTACGGCGCGTCTGTTCCGAACACGCTTCGATCCGTCGCGCTTTGGATTCTAATATCGACAACAAACCAAGAGGGCGGAAACACGCGCGCGCGCGAGAAGAAACGTCCTTTGTTCCGTCCGCGGAAATTGTTCTCGGAGACGAATAACACCCCTCTATGTACACCCACTCTTTCTCTCTTTTCTCTCGCCCGCGTATATCGTCGATCGCGGTGCTGAGGTATCAATTTCCGTGTAATTACGCGCGATTGCGACCGCTTGACAACCCTGCTCCCCGCGAGTGTCGATCGGCGCGAGTATCGATGGCCCTCGGGATGAAAGAAGAGGTGGGTGTGTTACGCGTCGTAAAACCGTAGTCCCGGTCCGTTTCACGCTATCTCGCCCACCATGATTCTCGGTTATTAGGGTGCGAACGCGCGCGGTCGGACGTAAAAAGGCAGGAAGAAAGAGAAAAAAGGACAGAGGCGAATAAACGAGCGAATGTGCGAAACATAGAGTTGAGTCTAGACGAAAGTTCGAAACACGATCGCGCGAGCGAATATTTCGACTTTATCCCTCGGTCCAGATCCACCGATTCCGCACACGAGTCCTCCTCGTCTAAATCGTAACGTCGCGATATAGTAAAAAAAATAACGATAAAGATCGCTTTCTTCATCTCAAGAATCGCAAAAATGAAGTGTACAGGAGGGGAGAGCAGTGCACTCGGCTGTTAATGGTTTATGCACATTTCCCTCAATGAATCCGCGGCGCTCTTGGTAGTCACAACTTGCGTCTGTGTGACGTCGGATGTCTCATGTATTGTCACTTCGACTTTTGTCGTAATAACGTTTATTGCGCGAACGCGTGAAACGCGACGTCTCTCAGTTGTGGCAACCTGGAGGGCTGCAACTTCAACGGCAGGGATGCGTCTCTAATAACCGAGTGTACAAGAGCGAGTGTGAAAATCGCGTGGGAAGAACGAGAGAACGGACGGCAAAGGACGATTCTAATCAGACTTCTAACGAGTCGAACGCGGCTGTTGTTCCGCTTCTCCGCCACCAGCTTCCTTCTGCCTCCTCTGCGCTCGCGCGCGTGTATCTTTTCTCCGAAATTACATTCTCCCGCTCTGCCCCCTTCCCCGCGTGAATAAAAGTCTATAATCTCCATCGTACACGTGATTCGCATCGTTCCTCGCGTGCCGTCGCGCGAGAAACGATGCTGTTCGTCGACAACTTTTCGCGAACTCCTACGATACGTAGATGTACACACGCGCACACATACATATATACATATATGTATATGTATATATTTATATCATTTTTATTTGTATTATTCGCGATATATATATATGTATATATATGTATAAATATATATATGTTCTCACACACACACACACACAGGCTCGCTCTGCGTCGAAAGGAAATAAACGGCATGTATTATACACGAGTTATCTTGCAAAAAGGAGCGCGTATAGATCTTATTCTTTTGTTGCTGTTGTTATTCTTAAGTGATTCTTTCCTTAGCGGAAATTAAGCCGAGGTCTAATCGTCGAAACATCCAATAACGCTGCGAGTCAAACGATTATAACGAGTAACGATACCTAATGAAATTTTCGCTAAGGAAGACTCATTCGTTCACAAGATCAGAGATAAACATATCGCTGTTAATATACACTCCCAGGGGTATATATGTGTATATACCCATGTGTGTAGTGTATAACAAGCAATATGTTCGTACACTTTATCTCGCTGTAATTCTTCTGAACATTAACGAAGGCGAATTAATCGAAAATATTTTAACTTTATTAAAGCGAATCTCTCTTTCTCTCTCTCTCTCTTTCTCCCCTTTCTCTCCTTTTCTCTCACATACATACAAGCACAAAATATAAAAAAAATATATATATATTTACCAATATCAAATATACTTTAATAACGATATCGATGATTCGAGGGAACGGCGGACGTCCTGCTCGGCTAATCCGTTTAGATTCACGCCAGGATACAAACGGGAAGACGCGTTAATATCGCGACATTTCAGCGCGCGATCACCGAGAAGTACATACTATCCCCTCGAGTCGCCTTCACTCGTCTCTCCCTCCTGCCTGACTTTGATTTTCTTTTCTTTTTCTTTTAAGAGGGTGATAGTTGGGACCTACATACGTCGACCTCGAGAAACCGCCCGTCCTCAAAACAGTCCGCGACGCGCTTACTGACGATCGTAAAACCCGTGTCACACTACGGATTGGAGATAGAGGGTTGCGAGTTGAAGATTGGAACTTGACCAATTGGATCTAAGCAGGCCAAGACCAAAGTGCATTGATTCGTCGAAATCTAATCTTCAATCCGCAATTCTCAATTTCCAATCCGTAGTGTGACACGGGCTTAAGGGATCGTGTCTACGATGCGATCGCAGTTACGTTTCTTGAATAACACAGCATTAGTTGTGAATCGTGAATCATGTATCTATTCCCTGCGCTTCATTGACAAATTCAATAGAACCTTTCGCTTTCCACAGATTTACGCGAAGAAGACAGATACATGATCGACTCGCGGACTAGCGCTACGACTTCAAGATGTAACTATAACCACGTCGTCCCCCAGAGCGACGAATTTTAACACGACGTGGGTCTTCGTCACGGTCGAAGGGGGACCGTCGTCACGAGGGAGGGACGCAATCGCGCGCGACGGGGGTGTCTCGGTTGCGAACGGGAATCGGACACACACGCAACCGCAGCCACTACCGTCAGCCACAACGTAAACACGCACGCAACACTTGCGGCAGCGAGCGTACTCTACCTATATTTGTAATAAGCGTATTTCGGAAATTCGGCCAGGTGCTATATCACCTTGTTCGTACATTGTTCCCCCGCGTTTCGGCGGTCACACGACGCGTCCGCTCGCTGCCGCCTCGATTCCCATATGGCCCGACGTAAGGTCGACGTAGGTCGCGATTGATTGTAGTGCGAGAGGAGCTGCTTCATCGAAACGAGTGATTCAGTGAGATGCTCATACACGGGAAAGAAGCAGAGGGAAGAGGAGGAGGGGAAGAAGGAGAAGGAAGAAGAGGAAAGCGGGAGAATCACTGTCGTCGTTGCAGCAGCTGCGGGGATGATATCGGTTGTGAGTTTCTTTTGCGGGACGATATTGTCATGAGAGAGTTGTTGCGCGCCGCCCTCGCGATTAATCGACTCTGTGTCTCTGTCTCTCTTCTCCCCCCCCCCTCTCTCTCTCTTTCTTCCATTCTTTTTCTCTACTACCCTTATCAGACGAGACACCTGCGGTCGTGAAAATCTCGAACGAGCGCGGCGGAGGTGTAGTATTTGGTGCGGGCTCTTAATTACTTCTAGTTAGACACGGTGGAAACCTGGATCACACCTCGCGCGTTGGTGCGCCGATTTATTGCAGATTTTTATTGTTCCACGGCCGTTCGAGATTTTCGCGGAACAAGGGGACCAGGGGGAAGCTGTGTGAGGAAGTTCCCCCTTTCTTAAACGGCGTCGCAGCTTGCGTCAGTCGCTTCGTACGACAATATTCGCCGAAGCACCTTTCCACGGTAGAAGCGTATGCGTTTTGCGTAAATGATTACTTTACATGTACAACGATAATTAGGTTTCCTTACGACTAACCCAGTTCTGTCGCGCCAAAGTATAACTCGTCGACTTAATATCTATTATGTAACCGTCGCTCGGTCCTTCTTTCTCTCTTTTTTCTCTCAGTCTCACTCACTCAAACACACACAGACATACATACACACTTTCGCTCTATCTTTCCTAATAAAATCCTCGAAGAATAGAATACTCGATTATATTATTATACCCACGACACGAGAAATAAATCAACAATCCGATATATCTCGATGCGTAACAAGACGGACTAGCCCACAAGAGAAAAAAAATAATAATAAAAGATCGTGGAAAATTAATCTTTGAGTCAACCGTGTGTTGGGAAACGCGGAGAGCAACAGACAGTCGCATCAAAAATTTTCTAATGTACACTCAGTCCCGCGGGTGCCTCACCGTTCGCGATAAATTGATGATTAATGGTTACTATAACTTATCGACACATTCGTTTCTATCTACGTGTTTCTCACGACTGTTAATTTAGAAAATGGGAAGTAGGTATCTTTTGGATCAACTAATGGCGATGAGAGACGCGCGTGACTGGAAACAAACGTGGTTGGCCGAACATTTTTAGTAATTGTCGATCTATCGAACAGTAAAGTATCCGCGGACTGAGTCCTTGCTAACAGATCGACGCTACTTACAAAGAGACACGACGTCATATTACCTATCTATCTATCTATCCCTCTCACTACCACCGCACTTCTAATTCCCGATTAATAAGTCCGACAATCGTCCGATTCTATCACTACTCGAGCGAGTCGATGGCAAAAGCAAGTGTGAGAGACATACTCCGGCTCGACATGTCGCGACAAGCACCGGTTGCATGCGGAGAAAAATCAGGAGATCACTTACTACTAACGTCCTCACGATACGCGCTGACGGTCGCCCGGCGTTAACCTCGATACTCCCGATATTAGTTTGAGACTTACGTTTTCGACGGACAGCAGAAAAACGCGAAGCGACGTGAATCAATGTGTAAACGGCGATTGCTCGGCTCGAGAAGATTGAAAATGGCCACGCAATGCATGCCAAAGACCGAAAATACGCATGGAAATATTGTCGCGGTCCGACAAGAACACTCTCTGTACAGTCCTCTCTCTCTCTCTCTCTCTCTCTTTCTCTTGCTAACAGACCGACGCTACCGGTCGAGATTCGGCGTCGCGCACGTCTTACATTTCGTCCTTCTCTTTCCCTCTGCTTATGTCACCAAATTTCTAATTCCCAACGAATAAACACGACAATCGTCCGACTCTGTCACTACTTGAATGAATCAATGGCAAGAGTAAGTGTGAGAGACACACGCCGGCTCGACGCGTCGCGATAAGTATCGGTTGCATGTAGATAGATATGAAGATAGATTACTTACTAATAAGGTCCCCACACACGATACGTCCCGACGATCGCACGTCGTCATCCTCGACACTGCCGACACTTGTTTCCCCGCGAGACTCACTTTCGACGGGCAAAAGACGCGCAAATCGCGGAGTGATGTCGATCGACGTGTCAATGGCGGCTGTCCGGCGCGAAAAGACCGAATATGCCCGCGCAAATGCTGTCGCGCCGCTACAACAGCGCCCTCTGCTCAGTCACGCGGCTTCGATCGATCGATCGATGTCGCCTTATCATTCGACAGATCGATTACTAAGCGTGCTCGACCAACTACACTCGTTTCGAGCTACGCGCTCCTCATCGCTACTAATTAATCCAGAAAATTCACGCTTTCTGAACTAATCTCGAGTTATGAGAAACGCACAGTCAAACACGAACACGCGGTTGGCTGAGAACCGAATGTATGTAATATACGACGGAGAAACCAGCGATCATGTAACACTCGCGATTAATAACACGAACGGAGGACGACATACACATGCTGGGGAGGAAGGGGCCCGGATCCGGCAGACGTAACGGGAATATATCATCGGCCGAATTAGGAAACGTCCCAACTTGAATTTTTGACGAGACACTCGCATTTCGCCCGACTTGTCCCGAGAGATTCTGCATCGTTCGGGAAATCTCCCGTAAAATTGGCATCTTGTGAGTTGAGAGGTTTTCTAATTTTTTCGACACGATATATCCTCCAGTGCACGAAATTTCTTCCGCTTAAGACCCTGCCGTGTCGCTCGAAGTCGTAAGCGTTTTTGCGC
The DNA here is from genome assembly GCF_010583005.1 of Odontomachus brunneus. Classification (NCBI taxonomy): domain Eukaryota; kingdom Metazoa; phylum Arthropoda; class Insecta; order Hymenoptera; family Formicidae; genus Odontomachus; species Odontomachus brunneus. The sequence goes on from NW_022639477.1 coordinate 772,271, forward strand.
TCGTGTGCGCGCGCGAGCGAGCACGATGTCATGGTTTAGATGAGAGAAAGGTAACGTTACACATTTACAACACTACACAACTTGTCCACCCGGCCCTCGCGAAACGAAGAAGACGATTTCATAACGATTAAACGTCTTAGCGCTACACTCCGTAAAACTTATCGATCGTAAGAAGGCAATTTAAAGTCGTCTCGTTCCAGGGAACTATCTAAAACGTTTCGAGGACCGAGGTTTCAACGTGACAATAATCGCTTGGACATTCATCGTCGCCGAATCGATTGTTCTAAAAAGGACCAAAGAAAATCGAAGAAACGAATGCGTATACGGACAAAAGAAAATCGAAGAAACGAATGCGTATACGGGGTATGCGTAATACGGGGATGGGCTCCGCGAGCTGAGAAGGAGAAGATAGCGGAGTAGAATAATGCCGGTTTTTTCTATCTCATTCACATTCTTTCTGTCACTTTCTGTCCGTTGTTGCTTTTTCATTATTCGACTTAATACTAAGTTACTCGGATAAAAGTCGCGCGTGGTCCAGTACTCAGAGACGGGATTTAATTGAACGGAAAATGAAGTTTTTATCTCGTTATCGATTGCCGATGCGTTCACTTAAAATATTCATTCGTCGCGCAAACGTATCTACTATCGATCTACCCGAGAGGAAGGACAGAAATATTAATTCCATTCTTTCACAGAGCATACACACGAAAGCAATTAAAAATATAGGGCGCTTCATTATTAAAAAAAAACGGATAATGCACGCGACGTGTAAAAGAATATCGGATTGACGTAAGAACGAAAAATAACTGTACGCGGATCTTTGGTGAACGGACGCAGAACGGAGAATGTCTAAAGAGTATATGCGTGTTCCGGTGTGCAACGTCGTGATTGTACACATATTCAATACGGTGGGGAGAATACGCGGGATATAAAAATATACACACAGGGGGTCATTCCGATGCCAGTAACACGAATTCCGCGCTGTACGCCGCGTTTGTCGAAAATATCGCTACACCTCTCACGGTCGCCAACTCCGCGCTGCCCGAGTGGAGGGGTAGGGGAAGGGGGAAGGGGGGAGAAGGACGGGGTGGCAGGAAGAAACGAGAAGGCAGGTGAATTCGATTCACTGACCGATTCTATCCGGGATGATCATCATCAGGCGTAACTATTAATTCGCGGAGGGGAAATTCAATTAAGTTTGCGGTACGTAAGTGGGGAGCCTGATCTGATTAACCTTATTGGATAGAGACTTCTATTACGCCAGATCGAAATCTCTTTCGCCCCTTTTCTTTCTCCATGGTCGATTTCTCCGGGCGTTCGGACTGTCGCGAAGCGGCCACGAGTTACGAATTCGTTACGAACGGACGGCGGGAACAAAGGTGGTGATGGTAAAGCTACGAGGAGAAAAAGGAAAAGAAAAAAAAAAACAGGAAAGAGAGAGAAAAAGGAAAAGGAGAACAGTCGACCTCTAAGAAATCTATAATATAAGACACGTAGAACACATATACAGAAATTAAATATGAAATCTATAAAAAAGGTAAGAAAAAGGAAAAGAAAAATGCAATAAAATCCGGGCGAAGTAGCTCGATCAACCTCGCGCGCGAATTTGAGTATGTACATAAGTACTCGTATCTAATAATGTATGTCTGTATGTGCGTGTGTGTGTGTGTGTGTTTGTTCTTTCTTTTTGTTATTACTTGTGTTATGCATATGCTTAGGCGTTTCTAAACGCGAAAGGAAATGCAACAAATAAAGGTTGATTCGGCGAACCAAGACCGGCAGAGACCCGAGATTATCGACATGTAATTCCTACAACGAATATCGACAGTAGAAATATTATAATCTTGTTAACGCCTCTCGCGTAAATTTAACAATAATAACAGATTATTACGAAATCGTTATATTGCATAATATGTACAAACTACATTTTGGTTTCCTCTTTTTCTCTATCTCCCTTTGTCTCTCTCTCTCCCTCTCTCTCACACACAGGCGCACGCTCTCATTCATTCATTCATTCATACATGCACTCACTCCCTCACTTACACAGAACACATACACACACATTTTCTTTCTCTCTCTCTTTCTCTCTTGGTCGTTCCTCAAATCCCTGCGTCAGTACTTAGAAGACACCTTAACCAACTATTGTTTCATCGGAACAACCGTAACGGAAAACAATAAAACATCATGCAGGAATTCGAGGCAGACGATTAACGATTCTACTCGAAACGTGACAAGTAGATCCTATGGGAAGAGATGATTGAAGCGACAGATTTACTAAACGCTAGACAAATAGTTCTAAAGGAACAGGCGCATCCATGCGCACACAATATAAGTTAGAAAACAATTTTTTCCGTAAAAAAGGGGAAGAAATACATGTTTTTTTTTTTTCTTTTTACCGAGAATCGCGATAAAGAGGCAACGATAAATTATACACGTACGAGAAAGCTCTCCGACACTCGATCGTGAGGAAAATTACATTTTTTATGAACGTAAATTTGTAAAACGAGCATTTCGGTATGTGATTCTCTCAGTCTGACTTTGACGAAAGAGGAAATTTTTTAAAATACATGTAAAAGCGGCACGAGTTTTTTTCTTTTTTTAAAATATTTTCTATCTTTTTTTTCATCTTTTTTTTTCCTCGTTTCTTTAAAACGTGTAAAGCGGCGCGTAAGTAACGCTAATGTTTGACGATTGATTATGGACGAACGAAAGGTTGTGCCGAAATACTCAATGAATACTTATGCTTGCCTAAATACTCGATGAATACTTGACGAATACTTGATAAATATACAGTCTTTGAAAAGAGGAATGCATTGTGTGCGAATAAAATTCAGGTGGTGAAAGTAAAATTTGTGCGGTTCTCATTTCTCTCGCACGCACGCACTCACTCATCCATCCACCCATATACATATACACACATACATACGCATACACACCGATGGGATTAGCGTATCGGACATCTTTCTCTCTCTCTCTCTCTCTCTCTCTCTCTCTCTCTCTTTCTCTCTCTCTACTGGCTTCGACGACAAGAGAACGAAATTATTTCAGTCGCACAGTTAAACTTTTTTACGGAGTCAACAAATTACGAGAACTATCTAGAATTGCGTCTACTAATGAGTCAAAACACTAATGATTCGCTGAGTCACGAGTCATTTAGCAATCGGAGTCGTTGATTTTTTGCCCTAAGCACGACACCATCTCGCACCATCTTTCGCACTACTGTATCGTTTAGAACGCACGTAAAACGTTACTCGCGACCGATGTTTATACCATTACCATGTCCTCGTCAATATTCATAATCGTCGGAAACGAATTGTCTGCCGAACTCTGCCTTTGTATGGGCTTCTTCCTTACGAGTCCGTCTGTGATTAATAAAAGCAAAACCTTACTTACACCTAACAACCAATAGCTAACCACCTGTCTTCAATGTAAAGCAACTTTATCTTGAAAATAACGATTTCATCTCGAGTATGTTCTTAATCCTTAATGAACATGCTTCTATTTTCACAACTTGTGTTTCTTCGTTTATTCTCTCAGCTGTTAAGTTCTCAATAAAATAATACGTGAAACAATCCAAAAAGTGCTGTATTTTATCAATCTTCCAAGAAACAAAGCGCCGCATCGTTATAGCAAAATATTCAGCTAATCACTCGTGATCAAATGTTTAAAAAGTTACTCACCAGCGGAAGGCGGCAGAAGATCGTCGAGAGATCCGTCGTCTAAATCTCCTGACATGAGAAGATCATCGTCCGAAGAAGCCCTCGTTAAACTAGGTAGAGTAGATGTCAAGAGAGCTTTTTCCTTCTGAATCTCTTGTATGTGGCCGACGAGCAACGCCTCTTCTTCGTCCCCTCGATCTCTGTCGCGATCCATTGCACCTACTCTTCCCGCAACGCTCGGGATAGCCGCGTTTAATTCCTCCGGACTGAAGATCTTGGACGATCGTAGACTAGACAGTCTATGGGTCGCCGTGTGACAGGCGGACTCGAGAGTATTAATGTCCGCTAACGTCGCCCTGACGACCCGCAATTTCTCCTGCACGATCGTCTCGACGCAACGCGTCTGTCTACCTACGTCTTGAAGGGAGTCTTGCGCGGGCAACGTCCTGTTCGTCCGGAGGATGCACGGTGCGAAGACTATGGCCAGAGCTGACGGCGACATTCTGTTGTCCACCTCGTGTCGCGCTACTCGCGCCAGATGGACGATCAGGCGTTCCATCAGATCGAAATTTGGCTTCGGTAACTTCTTCAGTATGGCGAAGAGCGTGCTGATCCTGTCATGCGGGTCCGTCAAGTTGGCCGCGTGCAGGAAGTCGTCGTAATACTCGTAGGTCAACAGCGGCTCTGGCATGTCTCTGAAGAAGCTCTTCAGCACTGCAGCTAGCACATGCACTTGATAGTTTTCGAAGTCCACTTTCTCCAAATCGCCTTCGTCCATCTTCATTTTGAGCTCCCTCACTTTGGAACTGACGCCGCTCTTTCGGTATATTCCCTCGGTGTAGAGACCGTGCATCTCGATCGTCGTGATCAGACGGTCCACCACGAGCGGCACTTTACCGTCACCGCAGTCTAGTTTGTACAGAGGTACACCGAACACCTTACGCGAGTTGCTTTCGGGTATCGAACCTTCCTTGCCACACTCCGCCGCCGCCTTCATGTAGCATTTTTTATGACATGTCAGTTTGCAATCTGAAAGTGGAGAACATTTATAACAATCGTTGTTGAGATCGTTAAAGAGGAAAGTATATATACTTATATTGTTCAGTTAAGTTTACTTACTTTGGCAAACGAGTCCTCGCTCGATCGGCCACATGAAAAAGGACGTGCAGACCTCGCAAGCGGTTGGTATGTTGATAATAGTCAATTGGAACATGTGATTGCCGTGCCGTATGGGTTCCTCTTGTTTCCGCTTCTTCTCCTTCTTCCGTTTGCTTTTGCTTTGCTTTTCGGGGGCTTCGGTTTTAACGATCGTCATAAATTCATTCATGAAGCCTCTGAATGCATTCACACCCATCGTTACCGGGAAATCCTCCCTCGTGTTCTCCTGCTTGCAGACGGTTTCCATAACGTGAAGAAAGTTGGCGATCAAGTCGGTATACTTGATGTTGCCCTCCACGCCTTGTTGATGAATGGCGACGCTGTACGTGATCACCAGGTCATCCTTGAACTTCCTGAGAGCCTGCTTGAAAACGCGGTCTACTTCGCTTGGCTTCCGTCCCTCCTCTTGTCCTTCCATTATGTAGATCTTTTTGGTAATGAAGTCTTGCATCAGTGCCAACTCCTTCGCATCGGAGATGATCTTGTCCGTGCTGTCGGAGAAGGCAGAGGTGCCGGTCAAACTGAATTTAGACGCCACCGTTTGCTTCGTAGTGTCGTACGGTGTGCGCGGTGGTTTCCTGTTTTTCCGTCTGTTAGGTGTATTGGCCGATATACACGGCATCTTTAGCACTCCGCCGTTCTGGATGCATTTCACATGATAGAGTTGCTTGCAGTCGATACATTTGTAACCCTGCGTCACGAATGCGTCCATCTTCTCGTAGCAACACACACATACGTCGTCCTTCGCGAATCTCGCGACTTTCCTAAAGCGATGACCGGCCAGAGTGAACAGATTGCCCTTCCATTCGAGAAGGTTCATGCTGGGCGTGAGTTTCATATCATTGGGACTAGTGTCCGATCCTATCTTGTCTTCGCTCAGGCCCGAGATTTTTGTAGCCGGATCCGAGTTTCGTCTTCGTAACTCGAGAGTCGTAATCGCGTTGGATCTCATGCGTTTACCAGGTTGTTGTCCCTTGTACGTAGCCTCGTTCTTATTGATAGGCCAGTCCGTGACGGACCTGGACGTAGCTTCGTGTGGGTAATCTTTCCGGGACCACACATGCGACGTTTTGTTTAGGTCGCTCTCTTTGATCGTACCGAGGAACAGATTTCGCGTCTCGGTGTTCGCCTCGGACACGCTCTCGCCCATGGATCGACACTGGACCTCCCTCGATGGTCTGTTTCGCCTGGCGCTTCTCACCGGCACGTCCGGCTCGTGTTTTTCCTTCAATCGCGAGTTCTTTTCCTTCGGGGATGAACCTCTCAATAGAGAGCTTTTTAAAGCGCTGTCTTCGACATCCACCTTCGCCGCGGTGTCTCCTTCCGAATTTTGTCGCCGCAAGTAACCGAGATCCTTAACGTTCTTTATAGGTCCGTGCATATGATCCCGCTTCGCCGGCGATATCGGGACGTTCTCCGTTCTTTCGTCAGGTACGCTATTGTCACTGAGTCTACGCTGTTGTCTGGCACTCGCCAAGCTCTCCATTTGTGAGAAACGATCGCTCGTATCGAGCTTGACGTTGAAATTCGCCGCTTCATTCGGCTTCTCTTGCTGCCGAGCTGGCTCGAACACGCTATCGGTAACGCTCTTGTAGTGAGACACGTTCGGGGAACGTGTGACGGTCGCTTTCGGAGGTACCAACATGAAATAATCGCCATAATTGGCGGACGAGTAGTCCACTCTGCGGCGCCAAATTTCTGAACTCGGACTATGCGTTAAGTTCACGTTGGCGGAATGATATTTCATGTCGCGTGAACTGTGGAACGGCGGACTGGTGTTGAAGACCGGCGGGGCGCTCTGCACATTGAGAGTCTCGCTCTCGGTCTCGCCGTCGCTATATCCTGTCGAGGAACTGTCGGTTCTCCTGCTAACCGAAGAGAGTCGACTAGAAGCGTTTATTAGATTCACATTCGACGCGACTACTGGCGAATGGTCGCCGCGTTTTGTCCTTGTACTCGGTATCGGTTTCGAACTCGAGTTGTCCTGTGATTCGGAGCTGTTAATGCTAGCTTGAGATTCGTAACTCCTCAGGCTCGTCAGACTTTCCAGACTGCTCTTGCGTTCCGCGATTTCATCAGAATGATACGTTTCCGTACTCTTCAACGTTGGTTCGTGTAGAATTCGCTTGTTTGGTGTGAGCTTCCGTTTGGAATATGAGATGCTCGTATCCACTGCGCTTTCTCGAGGTACGTTATCGCCCCTGCAAGCAGATCGATATATCTTGCGGCGGTTCTCTCTCTGGCAATCGTCTGTGAAATTTAGAATTTCGACACCTACCTTGCTGACGTCAATCGGTTCTGAGATTCTATTTTCCGAGGCGACACGCCATATTCCGTCAGACTGCGATCTTCCGTGAACGATCTGTATATTAAAAGAGAAAAGATAATAATAACGATAAAAATAAGAAAAAAGAACTTTCCACATTACGCGCAATTTATAAACGTCACTTACTCTTCGCTGTCTCGATCTTTGGCGCACACTTTGTGGTCATATATGAGATGGTGGTAACAAAGCTCCTTGTACTCTTGAGGTTCTTTGATTTCCTGAAGCTTACCCGGCCTTTTTTGCTTCTTTAATTCATTGAACCTCTTCCTGGCATTGTTGCCTCTGACATATGTTTGGAAAGTAATCACGCACAACTTGAGTTTCTTAAACCAACTGTGCTGTTTGTACATTCTCCAAGCAGTCTGTATGTGCAACGCCGCTTCAGTTCTCGCGCGAATCACTTGAGCGAGTCTCTGCGCGGTGACCATTCTCCAGAAGGATTGTATTTGCACGACGGCATTCTTCAGCCGGAGGAATTTCCTCCTCTCCAAGCAGGCGCGGAACCATTTCTGTATCGTGGTGATGCTCGTTATGATTTGTTGATGTAGCTCAATGTCTAGTTTGATTTTTTCGGATTCTCTAAGGAAGACTTTTGTAGTGCCCAGTTGGTAATTGTCCCGATTAAGATTGAGAGTGAACAAGAAATCCCTCACGTCGGACTGTGAGCTCAGAAGACCTTTGGGAAGCAGCATTCGATACAACTGTATGAATTCCTCGTACGTTAGTCGCACGTTGAAACCAGCCTGTCTTATTCTGACAGTCTCCAACATTCCCGTGTAGCGCAACTGTCGTTGCACCGTTTCCTCGTCGAATTCGTTCGGTACTTTATTAGCATTGCTTTTGATACACCTGATGAAAAAAGGATTAGCTTGATTCAGAGTATCCATCAGGCTATGTAAACTCTGCTGGAATTGTGCAGATACGGTCATGGGCTGTTTCCTGGCCTTTCCGGGCCCGGTGCCATAACTCTGAGTCCTCCCGGCGAGTGTCTTCACGGTTTGTAGATTTTTCAAACCCTTTTTGCCGCGTTCCCTTGGCCGGAAAGATTTGTTTTTCCTGTAAAAGTTTCTGTGCTAAAATACGTAACGATCTCGATATCGCATGACCTATCGTGTCCCTTCTCCTGTTATCATGTTTCTCTACGTTGTCACTTTTATTCGTGACATATCACACAATATACTCAATATACGTATTAATATATACATGATAGTTTATGTACATGTACGTATTTTGCACACAGGAGGAGTCACACTCTAGTCACATTCTGCTATTGCTAATGGTACGCATTGAAAATATGTATCTAATATACAAGATAGAATACAAGATAATAGAAAATTGGCAGAGCATGATTCGATACAGTAGAAAATAATCTCATCATGATAAGAAACATAGCAAGCTCAACTATACTCCAATATCCGATAGACAAACATTGTTATGATATAAATAAAATGTTAATGCGGATCCTTATAGAGTTATTAATTCGTGATTAAAATAATACAGTTATTTCATCGGTCAGTGTTACGTTTACACCGTGTATTACACACAAGTATAATCGCATAATCGTAACAGCAGCCAGTACGTACTCTACATAAACATGTGCGTATTTTGTCAAACTTGTTACTTCTGTCGAAACTACCGTAAAACACATAGCATGCAGCAGTTATCGTTCAAATGGCGTATCGAGAGCAAAACTGCACAAAATCGATAAACTATAGATCTAATGACAAGTGATCTTACGATGAGATATGGAGTAAGGTTTTCTAGAAAGAAAGAAAGAAAGAACAATGCAGCGATAATGTCGTTGAAGAAATTAAGAGAAAGAGGTGAGAATAAAGCCACGGTACAGTTCTGCATATTAATTGCCTACGAAAATACTATTACCTACAAAAAGGAAACCCATCACCATCCGATATATCGCTATTGCGAGCGCATATACTATCTTGGCTCTTTTTTTTTCGTAAAGAACAGTAAGATTTCTGTAGCTTAAGAATACATTGTTAATTGAGTATCGAGTAGATACGTTTTACATACATGACGATCTGATTAGCGCGTTCCATGACGTTCGCTTCGTCTTTTGGAAGCACCCTCTCTAGCGGTGTGTGAGTATCTCGTCTGAATTTATTATTACTATGGGGTTGGTCTTCCCTGCCCCGTATTACGTAACCCTTCGCCGATGTAACGTTCGACGGGTGTTGCGTCTGATTAATGTTTCTAAACTGTGGCCACGATAGGCGATTGTTGTTTATATTGTCGTTGTTTTCAATTTGTATAGGAGGTAATGTGGCGGAGGGAGCGGTCGGTGATAAGCATACACTGCGCTGCTTCTGATAACTCGGCGGGCGAGTGTGTTTGTGCGAACTGAAAAATTCTCTGATCCTTAGTTGTCTCGTCGAGATCGACGATATCTCTTACGATTAATTTAACTAAGTATCATTTAACAAATAGAAATGTATCTCTGGTACGCTTCTTTTCTAACGGCTTTTCGATTGTACCGAGCTTTATACTAGTATGATATTCACGAAGAATGTATTGTCGATTGATGAATGATTCAAATATAAAAGGAGAGAGTTGAGATAGATAGAGATGATTGCAACATGAACTGTATATAGAACATAAACTTGGTCTTGCGTCATGAAACATGCCCAAGTACAATAGCAAGAAGAGCATCGTAAAATGGTAGAATGTAATAATCGTATAGCGAATATGTTATGAGAATATTGCATTCTAATTACGGCTAAAACACGAGAGGTGCAAACATAAATCTAAATAAAACCTGTAGACACACAGAATTGGAGTAGAAAAAAATACATATATATATATATGTATGGATTTACAAATTTTTTATGTAGTTTATATACGGATATGTTTCGCGATTATTAAGTTATCCAAAATTTGGATTGACTGATCTTTAATATACACTACTATGGTACGATGTTGTAAATCCATGGGACGCGTCAACAAAATGTAACATTTGCCAAAATGACACATACAGTGGATCAAAAGACCACTTACGCAATTCGGTTAATAGTTAGATTGACGGCCGACAACGTCACAAGATGGCTACAAAGGGACAAAAGACAATATATGGCCAATATAAATATAATAAAATATTCGCCTTAATTTATAGAACACAAAAACTTCGTCAGCGTGATGCATGTATTATTGACGCACAACGTAGATTCATACTCTGTATTATATATAGGTGAGACAATATACAGATCAAACATATTCAAGAAACAAGCGCAACAACATCAGCACTTCCTTCTTACAGTTACCAATGTAATACTAATATATGTTGCTCTGTTATATAGGTTACAGGTGGAAGCGTTCGATACTTTCTCTTATTACCGTTCATATATAGAGAAAGAGAGATACTATTAGAATAGAAATATCAATAGAAAATTCAAATGTTACCTTATCAAGTTTTCGTTGGGCGTTCGGTATCTATTTTGTACGGACGTCTTGTTTCCGTCAACTGAAAGGAAAAGAAAAATATCTATTTATTAATTCTTTGCATTAATCGAAGAACATTAGCTGATGCAACTCGTACCTCTGCCGTGCCTGTGCGCTCGACCGGCTTCTTGAAATGCAAAGTGAGCGCGAAAGAAAGCTCGCAGTATGGCCCATCTGAATACGGCAACCGGATCGGCTCCAACTAATTCTCGCACGAAAGCGAGAGAAGAGTTTTTCAGAACTCCAACTACACCATCGGGTCGCATTAAGTCTAGATTCTTTTCTCGCATATTGGAGGCTTGGTACTTAACCGAGCCGGCATAATGACGTACCACGAACGCCGCTTCTCGGCGTTGCGGCGCCTCGTAGAACGGATTTTCTTTATGTACAGTATTAAATTTTTGCAGCAACGTCTCGTTTGTAGCGCCAGGAAAGCTGCGAAATAATATCAGATATTCGAAATATGTTCTATAAAGTTTAAAGTATACCTGGATCGCGTGGTACTGACTTGCACTGGTCATCGAGAAGACACAGGAGACCATTCGGTTTTCCCTCGATGAGATTGAGACATCCAGAATTGTCACTATATCCTATGTCTGTCCATCTGATGCCCTGCTTGCGATACTCTCGTTGCTCGTATTGGAAAACATGTTGATTGAAATAATGCTGCAGCTGTTCGTTCGCATAATTGATGCACAGTTGTTCGAAACTGTTGCAAGTTTTGAAATCCTCAAAGCCGAATATATCTAACACACCTATACTATTGCCCTGATGATCCCTAAGGGTGTCCTTTTTAGAAAGCAATGCATGGTTCACCTACAAGCAAAATATCAATAATTTTCTACATTACATGATTAATGTGAAACGTTTGTTTTCGCAGATAAAATCGTTACCTGCAGGACGATCCAATCGAACAGAGCTCCGTACAGACACTTCGCCATGGCGTCACGTGCTGCGATTGCTTCGGGAAGCCTATAGTTAATAACTAGAGTCTCTCCAGAGGCTCTCGCACGTTTGGCGGTAAGTGCGGCCAATAGAGTTTCTTGCTTCACTCTGAGAAGTTCCGATATCAAAGCGACTACTTCTGGATTCTTAACGCCTACAGCCTCGTCATGATGATGATACGACTTTCTTGGGTGAAACTCGACATTACCTGAATAAAAAAAAATGTAGTATTAATTCGGGTATATGTTGCCGCAATTATTCGGTAATTACCCAGCAGAAGGACCGCCGACAGAACTGCAAACAGTCGCCTCTGTTTCTCCGCCGTGAAGCCCACCATCTCCATGGACTGTTTCAATCTCGAGAATTCGTGCCGCTCGTCGATATTCTCCAGTCCGTAACAACCACTTTTATTTAAGTAATTATACCGATCACAGCTCTCCAAGTGCAACAGCTGTTTTTCTTGCTCACTCGCGCCAGCCAGTAGGTAGTAAAACACGTGATAATTTCTTTCATTCCGTCCCTGAGAGACAATCCTTGATTTCTCCAGGAGATACTTCTGAACCACAGCGCTGTAAAATGCATTTAGAAGGTCATCTTCCGTCTTTGCCGCGCCTTACACTTGGAGCATGTATTTTGTCATATACACAAAAAAATATATACTGCATTCAAGTAAATGTTATTTGTTCCAAATGTTTTATAAATTTATATATCTGCAAATCTATCAAAAGTCCATCATGAGAAACATACCCATGGACCATTCCATTTTCCTTGTAGTTTACTTGGATAAACTTGCCGAAGCGACTGCTGTTATTGTTGTGCGCGGTTTTTGCATTACCGAACGCTTCCAGGACAGGACCGGCGCTGAGTATCGTCTGTTCCACTCCGCTGCCGTGCGAACCTTTCTGACTGAGCGCTGTCAAGTGATGTAACAAGAAGTTCGTCGATTCCGTTTTACCGGAACCACTCTCGCCGCTAATAACGATGCACTGATTCTTTTTCTCCTTCAGCATACAATGATAAGCTGCATCAGCTATGGCAAATATATGCGGAGGTATGTCTGGCCCTAATCTTCTGTTTTGATATAGTTTCACGTATTTCGGATTGTAAATAGGATAAAATTTGAACGGATTCAAGGCAATCAGTATGCTGCCAACGTAAGTGTATATGTTGCCAGCCAGAAACCTGGCTCTCAGGTTATCCAAGAGAGTTTGTTCGTTCAGATCTGGAAGCTGACACAGATCCGGGTACTCTTTGTCGCGTGGTTGATAAAGGAATCTGTTGAAATAGTCCTTCAGTAGTTGAGGGTCCATAGGAAATCTACTGTCGGACCACAAATAGTCCGGCTGCTTCTTTCGTAAGTAAAACCTGCAAGTATATGGTTGAGGTGATTGTTTTGTGAGGAATTGGTTTTAAGCGATACAATCATGTTATTGTGTCGAGAGAGTGTGATAGAGACCTGTAGTATTCCTGTTGAGCGGCATTTTTCGGCCACAGTAACATGAGCGCTACGGGACACTCGGTAGGACCAAGTCGTCTTTCTTTGCATTCCTGTCCAACAGAATTTCCTACTACTTCCGCTAACTCATAGCCATTCGAAACAGAAGCGTCAACTAATCCGAGTCTTTCGATAATACATTCCACTATCTCGGCCGATGAAGTTTGCTTCGTGGCTTTGATGGATAGTGCCTCATATTCAGGGCTCCATTCACCCACAAATACTTGCACTACTCCAGACCCACAGTTGTCCATCTTTATAACCCTAAAATCGCAATTATAAGGATAGAACAATGTTCTCCAAAAGTGAAACTGAAACATAACTCAATAATGTACCTTGTATCTGTGAGGGTTAACAAGTATGTCCTCTATCATCTATACAGTATTTCAAATATGTCACCTCTCTTACTGCTTCTTGCTTACTCGTTATGTACAACCACTGATTTAAGCGTTTAAAATAATTATTATACATTTTGTTTCACAAATTTGCGATATAATATAAGATGTCAGTGTTTATGATTATTTACACGCATCAGTTATACTATATAGCATCCGCTGTAATTTATATTGTACAATTTGCTCTTGCCAAAAATACACTCGCAGCTGGTCAGGTCTCAATAGTCAATCAACCTTGTTATTATATTTATTATTTAAAGTTTTAAAAAATAAATCTGCGTGACAAAATAAAAAGTATATCTCTTCTCTGGTCGTAAAGCATATTAATAAGAAATTGTAAAGCCCTTCCAAATTATTCCTAGGTCCTTCTTAAGTCCGTTATAGAATAGTGCACAATTCATATGACAGAATATCATAGAGTATTCCAACCATTGGTTAATAATTATTAGAGTAGTAAAATAGAGTCGTTAGAATTATATCTTTACTCTCCTTTTAGATTTATAGATTCAGTCAATTTCATAGGTCCTTGTTCCTGATTTGTTCATTAGGAGTTAGGAGTATTTTTACAGCTATAGAATAGCCTGTAGTTTGAATATCATGCGTTTAATGTGGTGGACTGTCCGTTAGAATCTTCCTGACAGCCATTAAATTATTATCATCACGACATTCACTGAACAGATGACAAGTGTGGGTGTGCTATTGTTGGCAGGCAGTAACTTAGTTTCCTTGTTCTGACAAAAATCCAAGGTCTTCACAGCGCATTGTAAACATTCTCATGCCTCTTGAGTATTTCAGCATATTTATTGCGACAGTTTACAGTTGTGGGGCTGTGTATCATTTCCATGTATTGCACAAAGCTTTTTCTAAATCAGAAAGATGTTCTATCTGAAAAAAAAGGTACACATGAATGTATCAGTCACAGGCCATAGGAGCAGTGAGTTGTTTGCATAAAAAATAAGCACTGGACCGTGCTGTGGACGTTTAATATCATTTATAGATTCAATACATTCAAGTGTATGTGTGCGCAGTCGGAGTATTTCAAGCGTCTAAATAACGTGGAAGTTGAAACTTTAAGTTAATATAGGAAAGGATCGGTTTACACGTTAAATAAACCAATTCTGAATTTAGACGCGATATATAGTCTCCCTCTCTTCAGCTCTCCATATAATAAGAATGGGCAGAACGAGTGCATTGCATTTCTATTTTAAAGCTCGTCAAGATAGAACGCACTTTGAATTATATGGGAGGGAGTTATTGAAAGCAGGCTATTAAAGAGCAGAGGCGGGGATAAATATAATTTCGTGTATATCAATCGCGATCTAACCGGCGGTGAATCTCGCGACTTCGACTCTTCGTTGGTTGCGCGTGTTTCCTAAAGTCAGCCGAATTTAAAAATATCCAATTTCTGCCCCCGAGACTCGTTTTTCCGGCTGCTTCGCGCTCACAAATAACCGCTACTCTGTCTCTCGCTCCCCCTTGCGCGCACCCGACGACGACGACGAGAAAAACACCGTTCGCTCCGGAATAAAAACAACGTTCGGCCGTCGCGGTCCAGGGACTCTCGAATTGATCACGCCTCGCTCCTATACACAAAGGGTTGCACGCGATAAGCAAGCGTCATACGTATTTGCGATATGCTCTGTCCGCGTCTCGAGCGAGAGTTGACGGCTGACACTCGCGGAAGGGAGATTGTCTCGTCGAGTTGCAGTCATGCAGTCAGTACGGTCATGGACCATGCCGCCAATCAGGGTCTGCCCGGGACGCGAGCATAAACGTCAACACGATAAACCGGGCTTTAAGTCGGTAGGAATTCTCGACGAACGAGCAAGCGTGAGGCACGGCACGATGCGCGATATCACCGCGAAGGAATGTATATCGTTGCGAGATACGTGCTTGCTTACTTGCGTGCGTGCGTGCATGCGTGCTCGTTTGTTCGTTCGTTCACTCACTCACTCACTCACTCACTCACTCACTCACTCACTCACTCACTCATTTACTCACTCACTCACTCACTTACTCACTCACTCACTCACTCACTCACTCACTCACTCACTCACTCACTCACTGACTCACTCACTCACTCACTTGCGTGCGTGCGTGCATTACGCGCGGACCCAGAAGGCGTCCGCTCGCTCTATGGTCTCGGAATACTTTGGCAGAGTTACCTTCTCCGAGGGTCGTGGGGTTCACGCAGCGACGCATCATCCTCTGGTAGCGAGCGGATTCGTGTGCACTCGGACATGCTGCTGCGGGCAGAAGCCCGCCGCGTGAAAAGGCTGCCGTCTGTCCTCGGAGCCCGACGATCTCTCTCTTCCCTTTCGCATCCGCTTCCAGAGTCTCGGATCTCGAGATCTCTCTCTCTCTCTCTCTCTCTCCCTCTCTCTGTCGCTCCTCCGGACTGCCCGTCTATCTATCTCCCTCTCTCCTTTCCGTTCTCTCTCCTACTCCCGTGTGCACCGAAAGTCGCGCGCGCGAGAGAGAGAGAGAGTGAGAGACCAACAACCGTGATTCGATTTGTCCAATCTCACGATCAGCTCGCACCACGTAACCGCGATTCCGTCTTCCTCGGCCCAGGCGGACGGCGGAGAGACACGCGTGCACGTTACAATACGGGCGGGTTGACACTTCGGTAAACACGCGTCGATCGGCACACACCACTCGCGGATCCGCACGCGCAACCGGCCTGGCCGCGACGCGCTCCAAATCGCGGGCGATTCTTTCACTGCCGCGCCTCGCGTAAAGCACGTTCCGCCGCGCTAATTAACGCACGATACCGACGGCACGGATGACGGGCCCTTGCCCAGTTTATCGTCCTTCGTCTCCGCACGGGAACCTGCGTCCCGATACGTCCACCATTTCGATTTTTACGATCACGTGGTACGCGCCGACGTGCGACGATTGGTCGCGCGAGCGCGGCGACGTGACCAGTCGCCGATGCACTTCTGCCATTCGAACGGACGATGCCTTTGGAGCCGTCTGTCGCTGACACGGCGAAGCCTCAGGCCGCGAGATCCCGTCACTTCTCCGTCGCTCCGGCGCGACTCTCACGCGCGACTTTCCCGGCCTGTTCGTCGTGAGCCGAGTGTCAACTACCGTGGTCGCTGATTCCGCGTCTTTCTTCGCCGGACACGTCATTGAGTCGATACGTAATTGTCATCGACTCCGATATCGCGGGTATATACACACTGATACGTCATGACGTCGTTATCGACTCGAAAGTAAACGGATGACGCCAGTATTTGGCGCGCGCAGGCGCACGGTAATGTCCTCTGGCGCTCACTCTCGAGCCAAGATCCCAATTACCGACGGATCAGAGTCGACGATCGGCCAGAGAGGGCGCGAGCGACCCGCCCGCGCGAAATTCGCAGCGACTTATCGAGAGGAAGATAGCGAACCTTAACGTTACTATGTATCGAATGATAATAAAGAGATGTGCATTGTCATGATAAATACGGCGCATTTAATGTGTCCGAGTAAGAAACGCCAAGCACAATATTCCCGAACACCCACGAGCCGCTATTCATAGTTGGCGTCTTTATGACTGTCGGCGACTGCCAACCATTAACCTATACCATATACCGTACCATCGTTCGTCGCTACTGACAGCGAATGCAATCGCACGCAATTCACACGCAATTTACACGCAATTTGATGCAATAATACGCGTTAACGCGAGTAACTTGAAGTTTGCCTTACGCGAGATAGTTAGGTCGGAATTTAAAGCTGAGTTCTTTCATTTAAGTCGTATGCCCTTATAGAAATATCATACTAGGAATCATTGATAATTACTTATTATCCAGTATTTTTAATACTAAAAATAAGTAATTATCAATGATTCTTAGTATGATATTTCTATAAGGGTGTGACACATACGTATGACACTATATATCTGTAATCATGTTTCAGTTAAAAATTTTTACATACAACTCTAAATTTAGATTTGACTGGAGATGAGTTTCATGTAACTTTAATATGCATGTCTGAGAGTCTCCGCCCAAGAACATCCGTAACATGTTAAGTTTACGAATTTCTTTGTGCGTTGACTTAAGTTTAAGTTTACGTACAGGTATGGCCATTGTATTGTCAATACTTAACGTAACGTAACATGTTACGGATGTGCTTGTGCGTTGGCTCTAAGATTTACCAAAGCAGGGCAGCGTACTATAGATGTCGAGTCTCGAAGTGTGGGTCTCGTCACCTCGTATGATTCCACGCTGGTATAACACGGTGGGTCCCGATTACGAAAATAAAGATCGCGGTCAGTCGCACTCGCCCGAACCGACTGACACGTCTACGCGATCGCCCATCACTGAGACATTCCCGACACTCGTTTGCACGCGAAACTCACTTTCGATGTGCAAACAGTTGCAACTTGTATTGTACCCCAATACGGGGCGATACGAATGGGAATCGTCGCATACTACGCGAACCGGTGACGTCACGGTGATGTTTCATCATTCTGAACTGTTTGATATAATAACGCAATAATAACGCAATGTAATAAACGCACGATGCACAATAATTAGCAACAGAATTTTCTGGTGACATTGTTTATCTTTATATTCCGAACATGAGGATTATCCCGAGTACACAGTATTATTTAATTCCATGAATTTGAAAGACTTGGCAGCCACTATAATCTTAGCCGCTGATGTCGAGTCCATAGATACTCACGCCCTGTAACCGTCATTCTATCTTTATCGTTCATTACATGCAGAAGAAAGATAGAATGACGTGTAAGTATTTAAAGTAAACATAGTCTACGATAATCGCAACTCAATGATGTGCATTCGAGCCCGGGCTAGCAAGCATTTTCTTCACTTACGTACACAGATCGCTCTATTAATTCATGTGACGATTGTCGTCACTCGAATGCACATCACTGTCGTAACTTGAGTTTTTACGTGTTACATCGCATTTTTGCTGAATTTGAGAATTTATCCGGCATTTTCGGCGATTTTGGCCCATGAATGAGCCTCGCACATGAAATATCATCGCCAAGAGAATCGAGAGTGAGTCACGCTGTACATTGTGGAAAATATCGTGAAATAATCGTCGAATGTCAGTGGCTCCATCGGTAGTGCCGAGTGATGCTTCCTGCGTTGCGGCGTCTTGACTCGAATCAGCAGGTCGTTCCTGTACATTGGTTGCCGATCGACTGAGAAAGAATCTGACATGCTGCTGATTGTCAAGAACGCTGTGTCATACATTTATTACGACAAGCTATCGTGGAATAACCACAAAATATGTGAACGGCCCTCGCAATAGGTTATATGTGAAATAGGTTATGGTGCGAAGTAAAGTGTTGCGCGTGCACTGTCGATCATTCGTGCATTTCGAAAAACTCAATCGGTACAATATTATGTTATGAAGCGGTTCGGAAGAGGGAACGACAGTTAGACGAGGCTCGCGTTTCGCCCTCTCGGCGATTTCGGCTGATCGTTGTCAAAAACGCTGTAAGTGAGTGTCATACGTTTTTATGGCAAGCTATCGCGGAATAACCATCGAATATGAACGGCTCTTGGAATAGCTTATGTATGGTGCGGGGTGAAGTGCTGCGCATTCGCCCGTCCATTTCGAGAAACTAAATTGGCGTAGTGTTCAGTTATGAAGCGGCTCGAACGAGGGAAACGGCAGTTGGACGAGGCTCGCGAATCCGTTTCGTTTTCTCGACGATTTCGACATATCGACGAGCGAAATATCGTTGTCGGGAGTGAGTTTCGCGCGTGTGTGTCGAAAATATCGTTGAACAATCGTTGAAAGTGAGCATTCACGTCACCGGGGTGTCGGGTGCTACTTGGCGTGTTCGTTACATTGTGCCGTCCTGACTCGAATTGTGAGTCGCTCACGGCGGACGGCGATCGTTCCCTAACATTGTTTTCGACTGACCAAGAGGGAATCTGAAACGCTGATCGTCGTCAAGAACGTTGTAAGTAAGTGTCATACATCTTTTACGACAAGCTATCGTGGAATGACCGTCGAATGTGAACGGCTCTCGGAATAGGTTATATACGGTGCGGAGTGAAGTACCGTGCGTTGTATGTCAATGGTTCTTTCTATCGAGAAACTCAATTGGCGTAGTGTTTAGTTATAAAGCGGGAGGGAACGGCATTTGGACGAGGCTCGCGAAAGGGAACGGCAGCTGAACGAAGCTCACGAATCCGTTTCGTTTTCTCGGCGATTTCGACGCATCGATGAGTGTCGCAAACGAAATATTGTTGCCTGGAGTGAATCTCGCGTGTGGGTCGAAAATATTATTGAATAATCGTCGAAAGTGAGCATCTCACGTCACCGGGATGCTGGATGCTGCTTGGCGCGTTCGTTACGTTGTAACTTTTTGACTCGAATCGTCAGATCGCTCAGCAACATTGTTTTTTCGACTAAGAGGGAATCTGAGATGCTGATCGTCGTCGAGAACGCTGTAAGTGTCATATATTTTTTCGTAGAATAGCCGTCGAATGCGAACGGAACGGAGTGAAGTAGCGCGCGTTGTACTGTCGATCGCTCGTGCATTTCTCGCGCATTTCCAGAAACTCAATCGGCGTAATATTCAGTTCACGAAGCGACTCGCGGAAGGAAACGGCAGTTGGACGAGGCTCGCGAATCCATCTCGTCTTCACGGCGATTTCGGCCCATCGACGAGTGTCGCGAGCGAAATATCGTCGCCAGGAGTGAGTCTCGCGCGCTTGACGTGGAAAATATTGTTAAACAGTCGTTGAAAATAAGCATCTCGCGGAACGAGTCGTCGGTAGTGCCGAATGGTGCTTGGCGCGCTCGTTGCATTATGGCGGTTCGAAGCTCGTATCTTTAAGTCGTTGCTCCAAATGGCTTCGACCGAACAAGGAAAAGCGGTATTATTGTCGGGAGTGTCGAAAATGAACGTGCGTTTCGTAGTGGAAAATATCGTGAAGTCATTGTAGAAAAAGAATATTTCGTGGATTATTGTCGGGTATGTCGGTTTTGTGTGCGTTCGTGGCTCGATATCAAAGGGAATTCAGACTACGCATCGCTGCAGTCTACGCTCTCACCCTCACTGAATAAGAGATTAGTAAGTATCACTACATAGAAAAAGATAATATTATACATGTGCGTATCATCATTCATTCATTCAAATCATCACGAAACGATAAATTTCTCTAAAATACAGAGAAAAGCTCATGTTACACGAAAGCAAAATTTAAAGCGAGAATAGCACACGAAATCCAAGGAACACTTTTGCCGTCCTCCTGGTTCTGTGAATTTCCAAAATTTCTTTTCGCGACACATTAAATCAATTGACGATTTTACTTCGTATAAAATCTTTATTTCTTTTGAATAAGAGATTATTTTCAAGTGCTTATCTTAAATGTAAAAATTAATTTAAATAATAAAAAAATAATTTAAATAAAAAAGAAAAGTACAAAGTAAACTCGTCTGAGTCGTTAAACTGGGAAATATCTCACGTGATAAATAATTCCACGTACCTGGAAATATATGATATGTCGTTGCCCATGTCCCCCAGCGTCCTGCATCTTTTGTCTTGTCTTCCTAGTTCAGCATTTTTCTCCCAGCTGATCCGGATACTCCACTGTGGCACTGACATTCGCGTGAGTGATTACGACGATTCGGTCAAACAGACGCGTGTTAAATAACGACAAAAGAGTTGTCCGCACGAGCTTGACTATCTGTAAGATACAGCAGCCGGCGATTGATGCGAACAAAATTTTTGGCTTGAAATTGTTGCGATATTGTCATGCGTTGTATATTCCATGACTGAGTCATGGAATACTAACGTTACATTACGGGCGAGATGTGCACACACATGTAATATATGTGTGTCAATATAATTCCTGTCGACGGATTAAAATATTTCGCGGTGTGTATGTGTATGTATTCTCGTGAGATATAATTGGACTTTATGAAAAAAAAAACATTTACTCGATGGATACTGATAATATAAAAAATATTTATATAATATATATAACATAATAATAACATATAAAATCCAAAGTTGTATATATTTTTTTAAATTTGTAGTTTTTCATGAAAGCAAGTGTTTGTTCGATTTGAATGAAAAGAATTGGATTTTATATGTTATTATATATTATTTATTATTATTATGTTATATATATTATTAAAATGTTTTTTATATTATCAGTATCTATTGAGTAAATGTCATAAAGTCCGATTATATCTCACGAGAACACACACACACACACACCGACGAAATATTTTAATCCGCCGACAGGAATTGTACTGACACATACATATATGTGTGTGCACACCTCGCTCGTAACGTTATACTTAGTCACAAAATAAGAAAGTATACAAGCGTGACAATATCGCAACAATTTCAAGCAAAAAATTTCGCTCGCATCAATAGCCGGCCGCTGTATCTTATAGACAGACAGGCTCGTACATCGCGCACTTGTTAGCTCTCCCTCTCTCCCCCTCCCCCCCCCCCC
>NW_022639477.1:794181-795556 GCF_010583005.1 Odontomachus brunneus
CCCCCCAATCAACGGGGCGTCGGTAACCTTGTAGCGGACAAGCTCGCGCGTCGCGCACTTGTTTATTGTGTCTTGACGCGGCGAGCGAGCGACACGCGTAGCGTAGAGTGAGTCTCGGAGCGCGCTAAGATTATTATTCCCAATCGAAGTATTATACGGCTCGCGAAATGTGTGAACGTGTTCTCGTGGACATCGCGTTATCGAACACGCGTTTCTTCGACCGAATAGCCGCGTGTCTACGCGAGTGCCTGTGCCATGAGCGAATATTCCATGTGCTACGACGAAGCAGCCAAGAGCAGAGTACTGGACCGGGAAAACAGGATGGAGGGCGCAGAATAGAGGTATGTGGACAACGATGCATCATAGATTTTCATTGGTGAACGTTGCGCGAAATATCAAGAGCATTGTTGTATTCATTGGGTTTGAGGCAAATGTCGAAAATTTCTTTTCGTGACACTTCAATAATCGGCATTTGTACACTGAGAGAAAAGATTTAAAGAATAGAAAATATTTATTCGGTGTAGTCATTAATAACATGTTTTTATTCTTATTTATTCTTTTATTAATTTTTTTATTCTTACATTAATATACTTATTTTTTTATATTAAGAAAATTTTAAATAAGATTTTTTAAATACGAGTGTATATTTTTGATTAAATTTGTAGTTTTTCATGAAAGCAAATGTTTGTTCGACTTGAATGAAAGAGTTTGGACTTTATATGTTATAATTATATTATATATATTATATAAATATTTTATACATTATTAATACTCATCGAGTAACATTTTTTTTCATACATTTTGTTTTTTAAATAAGAATGTATATATTCTTTAAATTTGTAATTTTTCATGAAAGCAAATGTTTGTTCGACTTGAATAAAAGAGTTTGGACTTTATATGTTATTATTATATTATATATATAATATAAATACTTTATACATTATTAGTATTCATCGAGTAAATTTTTTTTTTTATAAATTTTATTTTTTAAATAAGTGTGTATATATTTTCTTAAATTTATAGTTTTTCATGAAA
Source organism: Odontomachus brunneus (assembly GCF_010583005.1). Lineage (NCBI taxonomy): Eukaryota > Metazoa > Arthropoda > Insecta > Hymenoptera > Formicidae > Odontomachus > Odontomachus brunneus. Next base: position 795,217 of record NW_022639477.1, read on the forward strand.
GCAAGTGTTTGTTCCATTTGAAAAGATTTGAATCTGTTATTATATATTATTTATTATTATTATATTATATATATTATATAAATATTTTTTATATTATTTATATATTTTATTTTTTATATTATTAGTATCCATCGAGTAAATGTTTTTTTCATAAATATTCTTCCTCTCAGTGTTACTTAGAGTAAAATTTTTATTTTCTTGGAGCAGGATTATTCTCAGCATCAATTGAGAAATACTATTAATGACTGATGATTTAATAAGAGAAAACAATTGGTGTGTGTGTGTATGTGTGTGTGTGTATGTGTGTGTGTGTGTGTGTGTGTGTGTGTGTGTGTGTGTG
>NW_022639477.1:795683-797206 GCF_010583005.1 Odontomachus brunneus
GTGTGTGTGTGTGTGTGTGTGTGTGTGTGTGTGTGTGTGTGTGTGTGTGTGTGTGTGTGTGTGTAATGTTATTGTTCCCCAATCATCTGTAAGTACTTCCTGCGAGTTTTATTTAATAATATACTTCGTTAGTACATTCATAGGATAAATATGTCAAATTTTAACCATCAAATATTAGACATATCCATCTTATATCTTTATGTACACATATCTTTCCCCCCGAGAATACGTAAAAGAGTCTGCCGTTACCGGAGTATATTCGCGTATTCTTAAAAAAAGAGAAAGATAAAACCCTTCATACGTTTTTGCTGGCACAGTTTAGCTCCACGAAAATAGATATCCGATAAAGCTTGAGCAAGCGCTTTCGCAATCTGAAAAAATTAGCTTGGCGAAAAGCGCACATGGCAGCTCGTATCATGTCCGCGTTATTTTCCATTTGGCCCGTTTACGGCATCCAACCGTTCGGCGGGCTCGTGCATTTTTTAAAAAGCAATCGGCCCGAGGCGCGGACGATAGCCGGTCAACTATAGGTTAAGAGCAATATCGACAGAAGAGAATTCATTGTGCTGGTGGTGCATGTATGCATTCATGCATACATGTATACATATATACTTATATAGACGCATATACATATATGTATACATACATACATGCATGCATACATAAGTACATATATATGTTGCAAATGTTTTATAAACGCACCGGTGATACACGTTACAATTAAAACGTGTAGACGCTTACTTGACGAAAAAACCTAGGGAATAGAAATAACTAAATATATATCGCCAGTGATTAATTATTGCGCGAACATGACAATCGGACGATATAAAATTTATGGTCCTTCTGAATTTAAGCGAACGCAATATTAATACTTGTGAAAGGTCAGGAACATACGTATACATATATCCTCTCTTATGATAGTGCATTAATTTATTATATACGAATGACATCTATATGTAGATTACACACGTGCAACACTCTCTCTTTCTCTCTCTCGCCTGCCCAAAAAGTCCTCATAGTTTTGTTGTTACCGGATAAAGTTCGAATCGCCGGCACGTGGCCGGTCAATTGAACGGTGATCGATGACGAATGGATGTCATAACGCTACGATTGCCGTCGACGTCGGCGGGATAGGTATCTCGGAATATAGTAATGGAATGCCATACGTCTAACATTAATCGTCCATGTGTAACACAGAGAATTTCGGTATCGGCGTTCCCTCGGTATGTCTGCATTAACGGAAGTAGCGACGCGGCGGCAGCTGATCAATACGGCTACAACCACCGGCCCATCTCGCACACCGGTTAATCGTTCACGTAAGGACGCGCATTGCCGCACGATTCAGGATGCAATCCTGACAACGATAAACGCGAGTGTCGGTCGCGACGCCGACGCGCGCTCGAGCGACAATGTAATTTCGTCGCGATCGTCGCGAAAAACGGCCTTCTCGCGCCTCGGGTAGATTTAACCTTTCGAGATCTAACGCGACTAATACGAAACATACGTACATGGCGGGAGGAGGG
>NW_022639477.1:797345-798944 GCF_010583005.1 Odontomachus brunneus
GGGGGGGGGGGGGGGGGGCTGTGAAAGTAGAAAAAGCGCTGCCCGACTGCGCTTGAAATATTTCGTCGGGATAAACGAAGTTTACGAATCGTTTCGCGAAGTTCCTTGGTTGAATCGTTAATTGAGCAATGACGTTGTCGCAACAGCAGCGCAAGTTGTGACGCAAATCGAATCGTGTATCGCAAATAATTGTATCGATCTCGCGAGAACGGTCTTGCCACGACGATACTTGGGAAACGCGTGGACCAGCTAAATGCCACGTACAACAGTCTGATAAATGTTTCGTATACGTGCTGAGTTGTGACCAGTCGTGCATACATATCGTGAATATCACTCCACGTATATTCACGCTCCACACGTTTACTTTTATGCATTGTACGCGGTCTCGAGATCCCCTCTTCCCCTCCCGGCGCCTTCCTCCCCTCGCGTTTCCTCCTACTGTCATTCTCTTTCACGACCGCGAACAGGACTCGAGCCGGCAATATTTGAAACGCGCAAGTCCGCGATCCCCCGAGTTAAAATGTTTCCAAAGCGGATTCTGCTGCTTGTTTTTTCTCCTCCTCCCTTCGTATTGTTTTCGCCGTGAAAAGTTTCCCACTCACCTACAGCGGTTGTGCACCGATTACAAATGCGTGCCGCCGTGGTGCAATTGGCGCTGTTCAACAGGCTTGCAATTTAATCTCGCCTCGCGGGCTCGCGAGTTGCGACTGAATTTTCGTAGTGCATAATGTGTCGAGACGGCCAGAGACGACAGCACACGCCGGAAACATGACGGATTTCACGGCACAAAGTTTCGGTTGCGCGTTGGTGGCGGTAGTAAGTAGTATAGAGCAGTAGCAATATTTACGTTCCGCGCCAGCCGAGCGCACGCCATCACGCGACACGTAAAAGCTCCGCGACGTTCCCCGTGTTTAATACGTTGTTACTTACGTCCAAAGGTTGTAATCCGAGTGAAGCGACCGGCCACGTGCAGCAATCACTATCAACGGAGGCGTTAGTAGTACTCGTGCGTGGACGCGCGGATTGTCTTGCGCAATGCATCCAGCAACCTAGTGTTCCGGCACGATTTCGGTATCTTTCAAAGCGAAACTCATCCACCCACGCATCCACCCCCTCCCCTTGGACCAAAAGCCGTGGACACTTATTATTTACGACACGACAGCTATTGTTTGCGTCACCGGCGCGGAATAAAAAGCTTACATCGACGTATGCCAGCGACGCGCCTTGGTGTCTGCGGAGAGTACCGTCACTGTGCTACCGTGCACGGCAGCCGGCATCTCTTATTGATAACTATGGAACATGAAAGTCTATTTATAACTCCGGCCCAATGAAATCGCCCTACATTGTGCCGACGTCGTTTTCTTCGTCGACCAGCTGGTTACATCCGAATACCAGACGTCGGTGTGCCGGGCCGAGTCTCTTTCGTCCCGCACGATCATCGGCGCACGTGTGTCCAATTGTATTAAGCGCGCGCGAATTAATTGCTCAACGGTCTCTTCGCGCAGGAGCGAGAAGATTCGTTTGAGATGCGGAGAACACAGTCCCTCAGAGAGAGAGAGAGAGAGAGAGAGAGAGAGAGAGAGAGAGAGAGAGAGAGAG
>NW_022639477.1:799414-800922 GCF_010583005.1 Odontomachus brunneus
AGAGAGAGAGAGAGAGAGAGAGAGAGAGAGTCAAGTCAGCTTCCTCATTCCTTTCTCTCTTTTTCTATATCTCTCACTCTCTCTTAACCTCTTGAATAACTTGAGACACAGAAGCGAGTATTCTTAAGAGGGGAAGGGAAAACTGTCTCTCGCGCACATTTCTTCCCTTCTTAAGTCAGATATTTTCTGTTTACAATGACACTTTTCAAAAAGTTATAGAAATGGAATACGACCACGATGTGCTCTTAGTATCGCGAAATTCTTAGTGTTGGAGACACGTCTTGAGACGGATATATTTTTGCCCTATATATGTATTTTTTCTCCTCCGGTGATTTTTGACCTGAATAAGGAAAGTCGATAGGAGTCTTGAAGATGTTATTCTCGGAAGATATTATTCTCTAATATACTCGATTTTCAAGTATCCGTAAACAGATACACACGCGAGAAATAAAAGGATACATACCTATGTTTCACTCTCTGCCGATGTGTACGATACACACACGCGCGCGCGCGCACACACACGAATCTGTCGTCCCGAAATCGCAGAGCGAGAATTTCGCTCGCTACCCTCAGTGGTGCGAGTCGACGGTACGACTTGCCGTTTACGCGTCGGGCGCGCGAATAGGATTTACTACTTATTAAAGCGCGGCGCAACTACTTGCTAACAGCACGACGTCCGCGCATGAAACAGTTGTTCAATTGTACGACGCTGCGAATCTGCAGCGAAGCGGCGGCGGTATCGGTGTCGGGGGCAGGAGGAAGGGAGAAGAAAGAGTGCAGTTGGCTGCGAAATTAATTAAAGATCGAGTATCTTTATGACAACGTGTAAATCTCTTATCTCGCCGATGCGATCGCGGGCGTAACGCCGTTCCACGAGCGCGGCATTCACGGGGACTTCGAATACCAGACATTGCGTGCCCCACGAGCCGTTCAACCCCCGCATTACGAGCCTTTCTCACGCTAACGAGAGAACGGTTTACACGGACATCCTAATGAACCAATTTTCCGTCTGGGATACGAACGGCCGGAATATCCAATGATGACACGTGATATCGGCCGCGGGATATTATTGCCAACGGGTATCGCTTATTTCGCGGTAGCCGTGCGTATTAATGAGAAACGAAGTTATTTCGCAATCGGCCGATGACGCAATCTGCCCGTTCGTTCGTTTGTCCGTTCCCGCGCACACATCGAATCGCACTGACATGCAACGGTTTCGCTCTCGCCTTTTTTTACAACCGTTCGTGATAGTGAAACGATCGGGATAGCGTTTACTCCGAGTAACTGGAGATCGCCATCGCTTCGTGAAGTAATCACGGATGACTGGTGCGGCCGATCGTTATCGGGATTGGGCATCACTGCACTTACAGCGGGACTAATTTTCTCCCACTTTTCCGTCGCCCGCGAGAATTGAGTGTGTGTCGACGTAATCGCACTCGCTCCGGGGACTCGAGTAAAGACTCGGCGGCATCGCTAATTGGGATCACTCAACCTTACAGTGGGTGGAC
>NW_022639477.1:800957-801231 GCF_010583005.1 Odontomachus brunneus
GGGGGGGGGGGGGGGGGGGGGTTGCGGCCCGCAGGGATCGAAACCGGCGTGATTACGGCAGATTCAATTCTCGGGCGTCGTAAGGAATGCATCGCGGGCGAGAAGCAACGCCCTACGTTGCGGACGACGTGACGCGAACGAACTCGACGTTAGCCAAGAGACTCGCCAGACGAAATCTCATCTCGAGTACTCCGTGTCGCGGATCCCTGTTCTCGAGCGCATAAAAAGCACGAGACGGCGCGAATGGGACAAGAAGTACGATAGATGAATATTC
>NW_022639477.1:801506-803912 GCF_010583005.1 Odontomachus brunneus
GGGAGGGGGGGGGAGGGGAGGAAAGGAGCGGATGCGTACCGACGATTTTGACAGTCCTCGAAGCCCGGCTGATTGCGCGCAACGATTTCCGAAGACGTTGCACCCCGGAACGAGCGAACGCATCGTCGAAAAGGGCAGCTCGCTCGCTCGCTCGCTCGCTCGCTAGTTCGCCGTGGGCCACAGAGGGACAGACCGGCGAGGGTGGCTCGGCAGGGGAGGGTGGCGGGCGAAGGGTGGCTCGGGGTTCTCTCTCGGTGGTCTCGCCGGAACGATCGGGCGGCTCCGACGGCGCTCGTATCTGGCCGGCTTTCACGGCGCCGGCGCTATTTCACCCCTTTGACGTAGCAAAATGGCGGCGGCGTGTCGGAGGCGTCTCCGTTCGCACAGTGCTCGACGTCGAGCAGTCCGCGTACGTTCGCAACAACGTTCCAGCAGATTAACCCGGCGGCAGAACGGGCGCATCGCACGCGACCGCGGCACCGCGCTCTTACGTGCGTGAAACACGGGCTCCTACCTTCCTTCCGGTGACGCCGACTACCCCCGTGCACGGGGCGGTGAAGGCGAGCAGCAGCGTGCGGGTTACGCGTCGGTCGCGGTCGACGCGAAAGCGACGTGAAGAGCAGCGGCGAGCAGTGCCCGGAGAGAAAGGGAGAGAGAGACAGAGAGAGAGAAAGAGAGGAGGAGGAGGAGAGAGAAAGAGAGAGAGATACGGTGATACGGCCAAGTGTGCGTCCGGTACGTGATATTCTCCAAGAGTTTTCTCTCGCGACGCCGCGTGCCTCTTCCGGTCTCCTCCGTCCCCTCGTCCCCTTCTCTTCTCCTCCCTGTCCCTCTTCTCTCCGTCCAATTTTCGCTCCGAATTCGTCCGTTCGTGTCTCCCTCGTTGTTGTTTCTTTCTTCTCTCTTTCGCTCTGCTCCCTACCTCCCTCCTTCCTCTAGCTCCCTCCCGTCGTTCTGCCTCGGTCCTTTCTCCCGTGGTCTCTCGGTCTCTCGACGTTTTCTCGTCCCGGTAACTCGTTCACGGCACCGTCGGTGAGATGCGCGTGACCGGTCGCGCCTCGGGACGACGGCGACGACGTGCCTGGCGTTGTTGGTGCACGTTCCTCTGACGAGCACGGGAGACGCGCGGCGGGACTCGGCACGTCCACCGCAGCCCTCGCTACTATGATAATAACGAGAGGCACGGCGACGGCGGTGGCGGCAAGGTGGGCGCTTCTCCTCAAGCGAGAGACGCTCGGCCGAACTTACCACAACGGTGGACAACGGCGATCGGCGGTGATCCTTAGCGACGCGGCTACGGCGATGTTGTCTCTTTGCGGCCGTACACGCGCAGCACACGGGAACGACAACAGCAACGACAGGACCGACAGCAACAACAACAATACCACCATCAGCTTCGTAGGCACCGGGTCGCAGTGGACCAGCGGCTGTACAGTCGTGTTGGCCTTACCGTATTACTATTGTCAGCGTCGCGTCGGTGAAATCGCTGTAACGTCGGACCGCACGTTGCCCGTCGACGACCACGAGGACGAGCCGATAGCACCTCCGAGTCAGCAGCAGCACGACGACGACGACGACGACGACGACGACGACGACGACGACGACGAGGAGGACGAGAACGGCGGTGACGGTCGCCTTCTCAACCGCCGGGATAGACTACGTTGTTGCGCGTGACCAAGAGCCTCGCTACGCCGAGTCGATGATACGCGCGATGATACAGTGTGACGATTAACGCGGCGGACGAACGTGTGCAAACAACCCGCCGGACGGACGGACGAAAGAGAGAGAGAGAGAGAAAGAGGGAAGGAGGGAGGGAAGGAGACTCTTCGCGACTCAGTTACAGCTGCCGATAACGGGTCAATCGGCGGTAATAACGTGTAACACAGTCATTTCTACGATCGATCGTCATCGCGCGCGCCGGTATAGAGGGGAACGCGGTATATAGGAGATAGATAGATAGAGAGAGAGAGAGCACATAGGAACTCGTGTCACGTACGGTCAGCGGCCAGTGTACATACGGAGAGGGTGGGCGGGTGAATTGAGGGGGCGAGAGAGCGAGACAGAGAGAAGGTATATCGGCCGATTCAGATAAGCCGTGTTGCGATAAGGTGTACGGACGCTTCGTCGCGGCCGCGGTCAACCGGTGACAGACAGTAAACAGAGTTTTTTGTGAAGAAGTAGAGAAGAAAGGGGGGAAGAAACACAGCAGGTACAGAGGAGAGTGGCTCGGTCGGTCGGCCGCACGAGTCGAGCTTACCGCGAGCTTGCGATTCGCGTAAACAGCGTACGTCGCGATCACTCGACACGTAACGTGCACACACACATATATACACACACGTATATATATATATATATATATATATACATATATATATATATATATATATATATATATATATATATATA